>NC_068371.1:294533-325341 GCF_023724105.1 Carassius gibelio | reverse complement strand
CACATATATACAGTATATATATATATATATATATATATGTGTGTGTGTGTGTGTGTGTGTGTGTGTGTGTGTGTGTGTGTGCACGCATGTGTGTGTGCAAGCATGTGTGTGTGCACGCATGTGTGTGTTTTCTCCAAAATGCTATTTAAAAGTATTCCTGTTGACTTTAAAATATCGAGCATCGCGTTAGTTCAGTCAGCCCACGTTAGTCACGCTTGCATCAGCTGACAGTCAGCTGTTCCTGACGTGTACCAATCCAGTCTTGAAGTCTTGACACCTATCACCTGCGGTCTATTTAAATTCCCATTCTTCAGTGTCTCTTCCATCGCATTGCTGCTTGCAATTAACTTCTTTAGGATTATTAGGAAACTTTGTTAAATTTCTTATTAATGCAATTATCTAATCAACCAATCACATGGCAGTTGCTCCGATGCATTTAGGGGTGTGGTACTGGTCAAGACAATCTCCTGAACAACAAACTGAATGTCAGAATGGGAAAGAAAGGTGATTTAAGCAATTTTGAGCATGGCATGTTTGTTGGTGCCAGACGGGACGGTCTGAGTTTTTCACAATCTGTCCAGTTACTGGGATTTTGACGCACAACCATTTCTAGAGTTTATAAAGAATGGTGTGGAAAGGGAAAAACATCCAGTATGCAGCAGTCCTGTGGGAGAAAATGCCTCGCTGATGCTAGAGGTCAGAGGAGAATGGGCCGACTTATTCAAGCTGATAGAAGAGCTTTGACTGAAATAACCACTCATTACTACCGAGGTATGCAGCAAAGCATTTGTGAAGCCACAACACACACAACCTTAAGACGGATGGGCTACAACAGCAGAAGACCCCACTGGGTACCACTCATCTCCGCTACAATTTGAACGAGCTCACCAAAATTGGACAGTTACAGACTGGAAAAATGTTGCCTGGTCTGATGACTTTCATTTTGAATAATGCCCCCCAAATGTTCAAGCAAAGAAAGGTGTACCTTTTATTATCATTGTAGTATTGTTGTTGCTGCCACCACTATGTCGTATAGACGTTGAGTGTTTCACTGTGAAAGCGAAACTACTTTGTTTGGCTTTCCAAAAGTGGATATCTGCTTCATCATGCCTGGAGCTGATCCGTTCTGGTCGCTGAGGAAATACATCAACTTTGCACTTTGAATCCCCGGATCGGCTTTCACCGTGGACAAAGCAGAGCCCAGCCCGGGATCATCAAATGTGGTTGTGAATCCCAACAGACGCTTCTTTTTAGAATCCGCCAGCCACCCCATTCTCAAGCTGGAACACCTTTCCGTCACACGCTTGAGGTATTCAGCCAATCACAATGCACTGGATAGCTGGCCAATCAGAGCACACCTCTCTTTTCAGACTGATGAGCTTTGTAAAAATCGACCCATTTCAAAATGCGGGGCATAGAGGAGAAACATTAATGTACAATATGTAAGAAAAAAATAAAAAAATAAAAATAAAAATAAAAATAAAAAATATATATATGAGAGAGAGAGAGAGAGAGAGAGAAGAGAAAAAGAGAAACAAATTATTTTAACAAAATAAAAAAAAGTTTTAACCCCCAGCTCAATGCATTGTGTTTCCTTCTGGAGGTGGGTGTCTGATCCTTTTTTAATAGTTGTGTTTGAGTTCTTCACCTCTTAACTGTCACCCCCCACCCCACATTTTTTTAATAGGCATTAAAGTTCAAATAAACTATCCAAACTTAAATTGCTGCAAATTTATGAACACTTTGGAATATAAACCTAATGTTGGTCTCTTTTTAAATTGTCCTCGGTGTGAAAAGATGGTTCTCAAAATCATACAGTCCCTGCAGGGAAGGGTTCAACTATGCAAACGATGCTGGGAAACTGAAGAATAGGACCTGGAGTATTTTTCTGAATAATTCAGAATTTTCACAGATTCTGCAATGGGTTCCCAAACTTTCACATGCCACTGTATATATAGCAAATCAACATATTACAATGATTTCTGAAGGATCATGTAAAACTAAAGACTAGATTAATTGGTGCTGAAAATTAATCTTTGCACCACAGCAATAAATTGCATTTTAAAATAATAAATTTAAAATAATTAAAAATAACAGAAAACTTTTAATATTATATGATGTATTTATCTATATTATATATTTTATTATCTATTTAAGACTAATTTAATACTAATATGATGTAGTCTCTCATAGCACTTTGAGTGGCCAAGAACCTCTCAAGAAGGTAAAGCAACCAATCACATTTTATGTTGTGCCTTGTCACATTTAGGCGAATGGTTATTTCCCAACAATAACAGATCGGTGTGTAAAACTCCTGGGTATATTTTAAAGAGTCTATACCACAATCTTTAAAAATTTCACATACTTTTGAAAATCCAGCGTTTAGTTGATCCTATAAGCATTCATTGTCACAGCGGTAAACATGATGGATTTCTTCTACCATGAGTGGGATTGGTGTCACAGTATCTTTGTTTCCAGGTAGAACGTTAAAGAACTGGCCCCACACGTCTTCTGATAATTAAACAAATATGATGATCTATTTATAAAAAATCCAAACATAATTATTTTTAATAGTCTTCTGATAATTAAACATATATGATGATCTATTTAGCAAAAATCTAAACATAATTATTTTTAATATATTTATAATTTATTTTTAATAATTTATAGAATTTTCAGTATTATAATCATGTTTATTGCTAAGTAAACAATGTGAAGAGTTTAAGTAATTAGTACATACTAATATGACACAATGGCAGTTGAAAAGTGAAAATAGCATAGACTATAAAATATAAACATTGATCAAATTTAGAATAAGAAAATAAACTATTATGCAACAAAGGGAAAATTATTAGAAACATAAACAATTAATTAATTGAGGATATGCAGAATTTTTTTATTTTTTATTTTTAAAGGATTATTATTTCTGCTTTCCTTAAAGGGTTAGTTCAGCCAAATATAAAAATGATGTCATTAATAACTTACTCTCATGTTTTTTCCAAACCCGTAAGACCTCCGTTCATCTTCGGAACACAGTTTAAAATATTTTATATTTAGTCCGAGAGCTCTCAGTCCCTCCATTGAAGCTGTGTGAAAGATATACTCTGCATGTCCAGAAAAGTAAGAAAAACTAAAAAGTATGTGACATCAGAGGGTCAGTTAAAAATTTTTGAAGCATCGAAAATACATTTTGGTTCAAAAATAGCTAAAAATACGACATTATTCATTGTCTTCTCTTCTGTGTCTGTTGTGAGAGAGAGTTCAAAACAAAGTCGTTTGAGATATCCGGTTCACGAACGAATCATTCGATGTAACCGGATCTTTTTGAACTAGTTCACCAAATCGAATTGAATCGTTTTAAACAGTTCACGTCTCCAATAAGCATTAATCCATAAATGACTTAAGCTGTTAACTTTTTTAATGTGGCTGACACTCCCTCTGAGTTCAAACAAACCAATATCCTGGAGTAATTAATTTACTCAAACAGTACACTGACTGAACTGCTGTGAAGAGTGAACTGAAGATGAACACCGAACCGAGCCAGATAACGAACAATAGACTGACTCGTGAATTATAATCATGTTTCTCTGTTTTAGTCTCAAGTGATCTTATCATTTTATTTAGTAACCTCGCTTAATTCCTCACTTCTTACTGCCATCCAGCCGAGTCCCTTTATTATGAATATCTTGCATGAGATTCTTTATTAGTCGCTAATGGTGAATTTATTTGACAAAATAAGGTGTGATGAGAATTTTAGACTCAATTATGAGAAATATGATGGTTATGACCGACCATTTTTATGCAAAGGGCATCAGAGTAAGAGTTTGCATGTCAGTAAATCAGCAGATGCCTGCCAGCATCTTCTTTCATGACTTTGAAAGTGTCAAAGGGGGGAAAATATTGACCTCTTAACCTGGATGGTTAAATTATGAATTTATTATAAATTATGGGCTGATTATGAACTGAATTATGGGATAGACCAGTTGCCACTGGGATGTGTTTCTACACTCAAACACAAATTAACTATTACAGCATTTAGTAAGAGAATGTTGTTCATTGAAAACATGTTCATCTATGAGCTGATGTTCTCTCAATGGAGACACTTAAGATGGATAATTTGCATATTAATTAGCTCATAGTCTGCAGTAAAACTAAAATGTGTTTGAGAAATCTAAGCATAATCTGCATCATCCATTATGAGTAGGGTTGGATACCGAAACCCGGTGCCAATATGGTACCTATGGAACCGGTATGCACCGAACCGAATCAGAACACATTTTTCAAACCACACCACAGCTGTTTCCTCCAGTGAAAATCAAGCCCTAAACACATATGAACGCATACTTTAATTACACTTATTTAAATATATTTAATCTAATTATACGTACTTTAAACATACACTACTGTGCAAAAAATCTATTGAAAGACTATTAAAAGTCTGTTGTCATTCTGCTTGTGCATTCAGCAATCTCACTAGATTATTATTAAAATAAATGGCAAAATGAATGTTTGGAAATGTAAACTGATATTTTCTACTGACATACTAAAGCAAAATATATAAATAACTGGCTTAAAAAAAATTTTGGGGTGAAAAAATTAATTTGCCTAAGACTGTACTTTACAAACGACATTGTTGCTACTTTATAAATAATGAGCATGCAGTCATTCACAGAACTGATTAAAGACAGTGAGACACAGCACTCATTTTAACTAAATATCAGAGTGATTGACAGAGTGATTGACAGAGATACAGTACAAACATTATGTGTGGTTTTGTATTAAATCATGACCCAGTTATAATGATGATAATAATAATAATAATAATAATAATAATAATAATAATAATAATTATTATTATTATTATTATTATTATTATTATTATTATTATTATTATCATTATTATTATTGATTAATGCTTACTTTTTATGATGTAATTGGATCATCAAAAGCAAACTTAAAGGTGGATGATGAAAATTTTGGAGCAGGTAAGATTCATTTATTTATTTATAAAGTTACATACAGTGTGTTTACCCTAGTTCACTGTTGGAGGGACTTTATGTCAACGTTTCTAACACTAGGGGTCGCTCTTGGGAGGCCAGACACCTCTGACATCATTAAGAAAATGGCAATGAAATTGGCGTGCAAACTTTGCATAGCTGTCCACACCCTGGACATGTGCTAGCATAGTATTTGCTTACTCATTCTATTCTGAGGAGTCGAGACACGTCTCAACTCCCTCAGGGGCAGTTTACAACATCTCTGTTCCCTCCATCAGGGAAAGAGGGTTACCATACTAAATATAGACATCCTCTTTCAGTCTGTCACTTTGAAGTTGTGTCTAAGTTTCCGTCACTATGGGATCCAAAACACCACAGCTGCCTATAACTGTGTTATGAGACCACAGGGGTGAAGATGTTGACAAGCCAGTGTCTGTCACAACCAAATGCATCAAGGCCCAAAATTAATGTCCTCACTCTCCAACATCCAGTAGAGCTATCAAGAAGGCAGAGGTCACCTCAGTTATTAACCCAACAACCTTTCCCTCCAAAGGTACCATTCCTCATTGGCTCATTAAAGTCCAGAGGACTGAACTGGATCAAACTTATGAGGCATCACTTCAGTCTATGTTTTATTTTTTAGATTCTGAGAAGATGATGCTAGACGTCTTCGAAGGACCCCCAAGTTTGTGCCAGGCTGCAGTCTTGTCTTTCCATTCACCAAAGATAAGATCTCAGCTAATGTCTCTCTAGCTCTGCACTCTTCTTTCATCACTTTGCATCTGGGAGAAAACTCGTCTTACCACCAGAACAGAATAACATGTCTTTGGAGTTCATCACTCTTCAATCCCGGAAGAACGTGATGACAACTCCATCACCACTGAACATACAAAATATTAAGACTTTCATCTGAGTCTGCATGGACGTTAATTCAATAATAATAATGATAATAATAATAAATGAACACATTATTTTTTTTTTAATGACTGCAAGTCTTTCTCCTAAAATGCTATTGAGCTTCAAATTTGCGTTTGAGCCCATGTGAAAAAGTAGCTTAATTTACATAAGATTTACATTTTATTTTAATAAATATCAAACATTAAATTCAGTTGTGCATTATTGCTGACACCTAGATGAACAATTACATTTGTTGTTATGACTGTAAGTCATTCTCCTCAAAGGCTACAGATGTTAGAAGTGTATACCAACATCGCATGTAACTTTAGAGACGGTCCCAAAATTTGAGACTATCGAACGTCCAACGTCAAGCCAACATGCCTGTTTTATATTTATTTAGTTTTCTTTTCTCTACACCAGATTGCTGATGTCCTTTACCTGGGCATAGATGTCCATCCATCAATTATGAACATTCAGCCACAAACATAAGGTGCGAGCGGTCACGAGGCAAATGGGAGAATGGCGCATGTTTGTTTTTTTGAGCAACTGGGATGCTGCCCTGTCTGGGAGTTGGTGCCCTACGCCAGTGGTTTTCAAACTGTGGGCCGTGGCCCCCTAGTGGGTCGTGCTGATATTGCAGGTGGGCCATCAATAACTATAAAAAGAAATAATAATATTGTTCATATATGTAAAACATAATAACATCATTTCATATAATTAAATAACAAAAAATAAATAAACCACCAAATTATCTTAGATATTTTTGCTGCATATGCTACAGAACAACAGCAGTTGTACCAAGCGGTGCCATGCAGCCCGAGTTAATTTCTGTTCATTAAATACAGACAGTTAACAATCTAGCTTCTGAGTACTAAGTTATTAACCCAACAATATAGTGGGGTCAGTTAATTTTGTTGCAGTGGGCAGCGCAAACATATGTGTTTGGTTGTGTGGGCCGCGAGTTGAAAAAGGTTGGGAACCACTGCCCTATGCAGACTGCGTACTCTGTGTATAGGGAGCGGCGTTGCTGGGTTCAAGCTCAGGTTATGGCTGGGCCACTCAAAGACATTCACAGAGTGGTCTATTAGCCACTCCTGCTGTGTGTTTAGGCTCATTGTCCTGTTGGAAGGTGAACTTTCTGCCCAGTCTGAGGTTCTGAATGCTCCAGGTCAGTGGAGTGTTGCAGTGATGTTTGTCCTTCTGTAGGTCCCTCCTATCTTCATATATGATCTACAGTGACCATCAGGTTCACCAGTCTAGACAAGGCCCTTCTTCATCAGTTGCTCAATTTGGCCAGGAGGCCAAATTCTAGATCCAAATTCTAGAAGAGTTCTAGTTGTTTCAAACGTCTTCCATTATGGATAATGAAGCCTACATGATTCTGTGACCTATCAATGAAGCAGATTTTTTTTAAACTCTTCCCCAGATGTGTGGCTTGAAAGTTGTTTCTGAGCTCTACAGGCAGTTGTTTTTTCACCTCAGGGCTTGTTTTTTGCTCTGATAAGCATTATCAGCTATTTGGCCTTTTATTAAGACATGTGTGCCTTTCCAGTTAATACCCATTCAATTGAATTTGCCACAGGTTAATTTAAAGTGCAGTAACATCTACAATCAATATGAATGCTCCTGATCTAAATTTCAATTGTCCTAATTAATAATTAAACATATTTATGCAATGGAATCATCAATTCTTTTTGTAAAAAAAAAAAAATAACTATATATATATATATATATATATATATATATATATATATATATATATATATATATATATATATATTTTTTTTTTTTTCTTTTTTTTTTCTTGCTTTATTATCATGGTGTATGGAGCATAGATTGATGTGGGGGGAAAAAGTAATTGAGAGAGAGAGAGAGAAAGAGAGAGAGAGAGAGAGAGAGAGAGAGGCCCCCAAAAACCAAATACAATCTACCAGACTGACAGCCTAATACTGTGTTTTAACGTAAGGAAAATTATGATTGTGGCAAATGCATTGACCTGAAGAAGTGAAGAGAATGTTAATAGGCTTTACTGAACCTGTTGAGAAGTACTAGGCATAATAAATAAGATAATATTTGGCTTCCAGGGTGTTTGGACCAGAGCTGACATTTAGTGACATTTACATTCCCCCAAGAGATTCTGCAGAAAATGGACAATATCAGGCTGACCAGTAGCATGAAATCCACTGGATTTTTTTTTTTTTTTTTTAACTAAGACAGAACAAGATATTGTTTTGCGGTCTGATTATTATGATTATTATTATTATTATTATTATTATCATTATTATCATTATTATTATTATTATAAGTGAATACACAGTATTTTAAAGTTTTCCTTATACTTTGTTTGGACATAATTTTTGCAGATATTAAGGAACAGTCAAAGGTTTTCCTCCTTCCTGTTAGTCTTTCACAAGATCACCTAGAAATGAAAATATACTTACACGCAGGCCATCCAAGATACAGATGAGTTTATTGATTCATGGGAACATATTTGGAGAAATTATTACGTCACCTGAAAACAGCATCAGTACAAACAGCAGATTAAAAAAAAAATAATAATATATATATATATATATATATATATATATATATATATATATATATATATATATATATTCCCAGTAATCCACATAACTCCATACATCAATTAAAGTCATGTGACACTAAAACTGTTTGCAAGAAACAAATCCATCATGAAGACCTTTTAAACTTAAAACTGTTGCTAAAATATGAGTCCTCGATCCATAATGCTTTCTCCAGTGAAAAGGTTGTCTTGTCTGAATCAGGAGAGAAATATGCACATACTGTATCAAGTGCCATTTATGGGCAAAAGTAGTCCAAAATGGTTCTAAACAAATATGTTTGTCAATTTTGATGTGAAAACAACAGGGAAAACTTTACAAACATTACTATGGATTATGGAATATTTTGCCCAGAAGTGACAACTTAAAGTTAATTTCATCTATTTTTATTAACCTCCACACACAGGCTGAGAGGGATTAGCTCTGGGGTTCAAAGTAAATCATTCACCAGGCCGAACTGTCACTGGAGCAAACTTAAAGTTCTTTATTTGTCATAAAGCAGGGTTCAGGGTAAAGGGGAGAAAACTTGAACTTAGGTACTTCTCTCTCAGGTTGCTCCTTTCTGCATTAATTTATTTCTGAAAAAGAGGCAGGAGAGGTGTAGTTGGGCTGGCTGGGCTTGAATGCATCCAACACAGAGTCTGTCCTCTTCCCCTTCGTCTCTCTCTACTGTGGCTTCTTTGTTCACTTTTATGTGATTACTAATTGGGCCCAACAGCCTGCAGCTGAGGCTGCCTGCCAGAGCGGAATGCTGCACACCTGTGTTAGAGCTGTCCTTGGTCCTGAACACCACTGTTTCACCCCGAACCTTGTCTCCTCTGATGGTGCTATCCATGGTGCTGCAGGTGACTGTGCTGCGTTGTGATGGACTGTTTCCTTCAGGCCACCACATACCCCCTTTTCCAGCTCCAAACTCCTATTTGGAGCGCACGACCAAGAGCAGTCATGCCTCCTGGACATGGCATCAGCATTTGCATGAGAGCCCCAGCCCGGTGTTCTACTTTAAACTGGAAGTCCAGCAACTGAAGAAACCAGCGAGTGATTCTTGCATTTTTCCCTTGGTTTTAGATATCCATTTTAGGGGAGCATGATCAGTTATTAAAACAAATTTTCGACCCAACAGGTAATACCTCAATTTTTCAATAGCCCATTTTACAGCAAGACACTCCTTTTCAATTATGGCATAATTCTTCTCGTGGGGCAGCAACTTACGGCTAATAAACATGACGGGGTGTTCCATGCCATCCTGCAGCTGAGACAGTACTGCTCCAACCCCGACTTCGGAGGCATCGGTTTGTAGAACGAACGGTTTGTTGAAGTTCAGGGTTTGTAGGACTGGTTCACCACAGAGGGACTGCTTGAGTTCGGTGAAGGCCCGTTCTGCTTCTTTGGTCCAGCTCACCTGGTTTGGGAGGTACTTGCGGGTCAACTCCGTTAGGGGGGCTGCTTTTGTGGCGAAGCCAGGTATGAACATTCGGTAGTAAGCAAGTAGCCCAAGGAAGGTTCTTACCTATTTCTTGGTTTGGGGTCAGGGCCAGGTAAGTATGGTGTCAATTTTCTTGGGTTGGGGTTTCACATTTCCTCTCCAAATAGTGTACCCTAGACTCGCCTCCTCTTGGGCGAGTGTACACTTGCCTGGATTTGCTGTAAGAGACGCTGACCGTAATGCTTGTAATACAGCCTCTAGATGGTGAAGATGCTCCTCCCAACTCCCGTCATGGATAACAATGTCGTCGAGGTATGCAGCAGCATATTGCTGGGGGGGACGGAGGACTCTATCCATGAGTCTTTGAAATGTGGCTGGTGCCCCGTGGACCCCAAAAGGAAGAACCCGGTATTGAAAGGTCCCCTCAGGTGTGGAGAAGGCGGTTTTTGGTTTGGCTTGGGGGGGTTAGAGGTACTTGCCAGTACCCTTTGGTCAAATCAAGGGTTGTGATAAAACGTGCAGGGCCCAGTCGCTCGATTAACTCATCTATCCATGGCATAGGGTAGGTATCGAACTGGGAAATTTCATTCAGTTTTCTGTAGTCATTACAGAATCGTGTACTCCCATCTGGTTTGGGTACGAGGACGATAGGACTTGACCACGCACTTTGGGACTCCTCTATAACACCAAGCATTTTCTTTACTTCAGTCCGGATGGCTTCCCGTTTTGCTTCTGGGATCCTGTAGGGTCAAAGCCTAACTACCTTCCCTGGTTCAGTTATTATATCATGGGCTATAAGGGAGGTCCATCCAGACAGATCCGAGAAGATGTCACGGTTTCGCCACACGAGTTCACGTAACTGGGGAGAGCTGGTTACCCATCTTTACCTGCGGGTTATAGGAGAAGTGACACTGGCTGTGAGCACATTGCTTGTAGGCGCGATAGGTTCATGCCACGTTTTCAGAAGGTTTATATGATAGATTTGCTGGCCTTTCCTCCGTCAGGTTGGCGCACTCTGTAGTTGACCGGACCCATCCACTCTACAATCTCATAGGGTCCCTGCCACTTGGCCAGGAACTTGCACTTGTTGGATGGCACTAGTACTAATACCTTTTCTCTGGGCTGAAAATCTCTTATCTTGGCTCCCCTGTTGTATATTTTGGCCTGTTGTTGTTGGGCCTGTTGCATGTGTTCCCTTACTATCGGCCAGACCCTTGCCATTCGGCCGTGCATCTGTTCAACGTGCTCAATGACGGTGCGGTGGGTTGATGGTTGCTGTTCCCAACTCTCTTTAGCGAGGTCCAGAATCCCTCAAGGTTGTCGCCCGTAGAGGAGTTCAAAGGGCGAGAAACCAGTGGAGCTTTGTGGGACCTCTCGAATAGAGAACAAGACATATGGTAACAGGTGATCCCAATTTTTGCCGTCAATATCAATCACTTTCTTTAACATGTTTTTAAGGGTTTTGTTGAACCTCTCTACCAGCCCATCAGTCTGGGGGTGGTGTATGGAGGTTTTGATTGGTTTTACCTTAAATTGCCGGCAGGTCTCTTCCATAACCGTAGACATGAAGCAAGAACCTTGGTCAGTAAGGATCTCGTCGGCGATCCCCACCCAGCTGAAGAGTTGAACCAGTTCTCTGGCGACGGCCTTTGAGGTGGCTGATCGGATAGGTATGGCCTCTGGGAATCGGGTGGCATAGTCAAAGATGACTAGAAGGTACCGGTGTCCCCGGTTTGATTTTGGCAGCGGTCCCACAATGTCCAGTGCAATCCTGCTGAAAGGGGTCTTAATGATTGGTAGAGGAATAAGGGGGTTTAGGTAGGTTACCTTTGGGCTGTTGAGTTGACATTCAGGACAGTGACGACAATATTCTTCTACCGCCTTTTTAACCCCAGGCCAATAGAACCGGGTGAGGATCCTTTCATAGGTCTTCTCTGTCCCCAAATGGCCCCACAGCAGGTGAGTGTGGGCGAGATATAACACTTTAGTGGTGTATGGCTTGGGTACCAGCAACTGATTTATAGTTTCACCCCTTCGCTGATCCACTCTATACAACAATCTGTTTTTGATCATAAAATGTGGATAAGTGAGTCTACTCAACCCAACTTTTGGCTGGCTCTCAATCACCTGGGCATTCCCCCACGCTCAGTACCGGGTCTTGCAGTTGAGCGGTGCCGAACCGTCTCAGCCTTTCTCCTTGGAGGATTTCTGCCGGGGGAAATTCAGAAAATACTTCATGGGATTCTATATCGTCCCGAATCTGTACACCTTCGGGGTATTCTGAAGCAGTGGCAGTGGAGTCAGAGTGACGCTCCTCACCTCTATCACTATTGTGAGGCTCTTCGGGGCTGGTTGCATCTGCATCTGTGGTCCCTGCATTGGTTCGGAAAATGCAGGGAGTGGATAGCCGGTCTCTTCTTCTGCGCCGAGTAGGTTTACTCCCCTCTGTAGCTCGGCTTGTCCAGTAGGCAGAAAAGGCTTGACAGTCATGGCCCACGAGGACTAGGACTGGCAGGTGATCGACGACCCCTGCTCGTACTCGGAACTGCCCCCATGGGGTGACCATTCTTAATTCGGCAGTGGGGTAGTTTCTGGTGTCCCCATGAATACAGGAAATGGAGATCTCTTTACCCATGATAGGCCCTGCAAATTCTGGCCGGACTAGTGTTACCATACTGCCTGAGTCTATAAGCGCTTCTGTGTCTTTGCCCCCAATCTTAACAGGGACTTTAGGGGCGGCCGTTCCCTCATGAGCCCAACAGATGGTAAGAAAATGGCATGGAAACCTGGATTCCGAGGTACTGGCGGTGGGCATCGGCTCCTCTCGGCCTGAGCAATCCCGGGCCAGGTGTCCCTCCCACCAACACGTAAAGCATCGGAATGGAGCAGGATTTCGTAGAGGCCTCTCATCTTTCCAGTTTCCCTGGGTTTTATGGGGTCCCTGTTGGACCACTTCGGGGTGCTTCCTAGGTGGTTCTCGCTCTTGTCTTGGTTTCCAAGAGAGGTTTTTGGGTACCTCAGGTTTCATCAAGCTCACCGTCACCTGGTGGATTTCTAGGAGTGCAATCAAGGCATCTACACTTGGTGGTCCCTGTTGAGCCACATATTTTTTTGCATCTGTGGGCAGGCCATGTGTGCACCGATCAATCACCACCCTTTCTACCGCAGATGGCCCTTCTCCTTCGTCCAGCCAGCTTCTTACCATCTGGGTTAACGTGGTTACTTGGGCCCGTGCTGGAAGTGATGGACGGAATTCCCAGCTATGGACATGCTGGGCCTTGGCAGGCAGGCTGAGCCCATATTGGGACAGGATTGACCACTTGACCACTTCATAGCTTGTAGCCTCATGAACGGTGAGGTAACGGCAGGCCTTCTGGGCTTCCCCAGTTAGCAGAGGGAGTAGCAGGTTCGCCCAGTCTGCCCTGGGCCATCTCTCCCTTTGGGCAGTTTTTTTTCAAAAAGGTCGAGATAGGTTTCAACATCATCTTCTCTAGTCATTTTGGTCAGATAATCTTGGGGCCTCCTACCGTGTGCCTCAGGCCTTCGGCAGAGCTCTGTGACTGCTGCATTCAGGGTCGTTTGGGCCTGCAGAATGGCGGTTAGGGCTTCCTCCATTTTCTTAGCATTTCTCTTCACTATCTGAATCCCGGGCGAGGCTCAATTCATGTCCGCATTCTCCACCACATGTAACCTCCACACACAGGCTGAGAGGGATTAGCTCTGGGGTTCAAAGTAAATCATTCACCAGGCCGAACTGTCACTGGAGCAAACTTAAAGTTCTTTAGTTGTCATAAAGCAGGGTTCAGGGTAAAGGGGAGAAAACTTGAACTTAGGTACTTCTTTCTCTCTCAGGTTGCTCCTTTCTGCATCAATTTATTTCTGAAAAAGAGGCAGGAGAGGTGTAGGATTAGTCAAAGAGATTCGCTGTACTCACGCCGTCAATTAAGCCTCTGTCTTCAAGAGGGTAGTTGGGCTGGCTGGGGTTGAATGCATCCAACACTGAGTCTGTCCTCTTCCCCTTCATCTCTCTCTACTGTGGCTTATTTGTTCCCTTTTATGTGATTACTAATTGGGCCCAACAGCCTGCAGCTGAGGCTGCCTGCCAGAGGGGAATGCTGCACACCTGTGTTAGAGCTGTCCTTGGTCCTGAACACCACTGTTTCACCCAGACCTTGTGTCCTCTGATGGTGCTATCCATGGTGCTGCAGGTGACTGTGCTGCGTTGTGATGGACTGTTCCCTTCTGGCCACCACAATATATATATATATATATATATATATATTAGGGGTGTAATGGTATGCAAAAATCAAATTTCCGTACGTACCTCGGTTTTAATGTCACGGTTCGGTTCATTTTCAGTACAGTACGGGAAAGAAATGCAAACATTAAACTGCAGGTTGTTTATTACTATAATTTTTTTTTTAAGAATTTGTTTACACTTTTTTTAAATATTTTTTTTATTATATATAAATAAAGAAATAAAATACTGCTGCAAAGTTTTCCAATAAATAAAATACTCTCAGTCTCAAACCAATATCATATAATAAAATATAATAAAAAATATAAATAAATAACTATAATTACAGTGCAACATTACCAATCCCAGCTTGTAGGTCTGCTCATATTTAATATATATATATATATATATATATATATATATATATATATATATATATATATATATATATATATATATATATATATATATATAACTTTTCCAAAGTGTAAAGTGCAGCATTAACAGTTTCAGTTTTTAGACCTGCTCAGATTTCGTTATTGCGTTGGACCGAACGGCATTAAGAGCAAAGGTCTGTTCAAATGCCGACGGAAGCTGCATTTGAATTACAATATTTTTTTTCACTAGTAGTGAATGTTCACACTCGAGTGATGCCTTTTGAAAACCTTAGGCCGGTGACACACTGGCATATTGCATCTGTCAAACATAGTCTATTTTGCCATCAATACTGTTGACGGTGTCCTTTATCAGTAGGCTTTATATTTATGCTCAACATGAAGTATAGATATTGTTGTCGTGAAGACAAGATCCTGGTCTGTCGGCGGTCTCCCTCTATGTAACCTACAAAAGGAGCAGCGCCCCATCGCTGCGTCAGGCACGATTCTGGTGTGTAACGACACAGAAAATGCAAAGCAGCCGTCACGTAACTGACACACAGCAGAAACGCCACACTCACACCATGCAGCCAGTGTGTCACCGGCTTTAAAATCAGCTGCAGGGTGGGATTTGCACTGAACACGGAGACTTCCTCCACTTAATATGTTAGTTTGGAAACACGAAAATGTATATGTCCCGCACACAAAATATTGCATTCATTCATTCGGTACATACATGCACTGTACCGAAAGCCCTGTACCGAAACGGTCCGGTACGAATACACTTACCGTTACACCCCCTAATATATATATATATATATATATATATATATATATATATATATATATATATATATATATATGGGTGATAAATGGGCAATGTTTGGAATAGCGTCATTTAAAAGAACGGCGTTAGGTAACGACGTTATTTTTTCAGTAACGGGGTAATCTAACTAATTACTTTTCTCGTCGTTACAACACCGTTACCATTACTGAACGTTAAATGTGGTGTGTTACTATGCATTGATTTATTAAAATATGTAATCCAAACACACCCCTGGCTCACACAGCGAGTGTGGAGGTGGGTTAAAAACGAGATAAGTGATTATGATTGGCTAAGGCAGAGTCATGTGTTTCATGATAGCCAATCAGAGCCAGTGATTTTAAACACATGCCAGCACACGCGCTAGTGGCGCCAAACACACACACACACACACACACACACACACACACACACGCAACAGCTACACAGAGATTCGCAGCAGCAGCAAAAATGGCGAGTCAGGAGCAATCCGATGCAAAGTTTGCATTTTCAAGGTGGAGATATAAGCTCTACTTCAAATTCATTGCGGTCAAAGCCAAGAACGTGCATGTAATGTGTAAATGTAATGTGATTTGCAGTGAGTACATTTTCAGCAAATTGTTATTTCTGGGTTTTACTTTAACAAAAAAGGTATGCAATGTCATCATTCTCTGTCTGGGAAGCGCCATTATTTGGTGAGAAAACAACAGCACAAACATCAGTAGTAGCAACAATACATTCTCAGACATTTTGTCATGATAGTTGGTTTGTGTCACTCTAAAAGTCTATTGTGATTGATAAAAAATGTAGAAATTGGTGTAATAATATGTACCATAATATTTTATTGTATTTCAAATTAACTTGACTTAAAGTTGACTATAACTAAATCTAGCTCTTTATTTCAGTGCTGTTAATGTTTTGTCAAATGTTTGAGCTTGACCAACATATTTCAGAAAGTCTACTACACTCTTTCATATAATGTAATTATTCAATTAATTTCATTTTCACTTAATCTCCTGTTAATCTTGAGTACCGTAGTACTGCATCCTTCATATCTCCAAAAAGTTTTTAGTTTTATTATATCTATAAGAGAAAAATAGTCTGTGCCGTTTTTTTCGGAAAAACACGAGCCGCTGGAGGCGTGACATGTGGGCGGAGCTAAAGAATCACGAGCGCGAGTAGGCTTTTGCGTTGAGAGCGTTTGGAAGTTGTGACATTACCCTGAGGAAAAAAAAAAAACATCATCCAAAACAAACCATGGCTAACAGTCAGATTCAGCCATTTATTTATGATCCAGAATCAGATCCCGAGGCTGAAACTGAACGAGAGCAGCAGCAGCAACGACTACAACAGCGTCTCTATGTGGTATGTATTGAAACTGTATATATTTGCTTATGTAACCCCTCTCTCCCGGTCCTTTCTGACGCTCCTCGCACTCGCTCCGAGCGGGGCTCGAAGCCGGGTTTCCTCTAACAAGGAGGCTAAATGGCTACAGCCACTAGCGTCTGTTGCTAGTGCGTTTTTTGAGATCGGGGAGGTTTACCTGCACAGCACTAACTTGCTGGCCTCCGTTACTCTTAGCGGTTTTGGAAAATGACTAAGTTCCACTTTATGTCGTCTTTTTTTTTTCTTTAAAGGTGTACAAGAGGTTTACTTGATGTGCTTACGCGCCGATAGCTAAGTTAACAACACAGAGATATTTGAAGCAGTTTTACTCACCGTCTGCGGTTCCAACACACGATCGTGACCCTTTTTCGTTGGGACTGCATTATCCTTAAACAATATGCAAATCCGGCGTCAAACTGGGCCTTGTTTGTAAAACAAGCATCTTTGAAATGCAGGAAACAAACAAAAACACTTGCACAACTCCGTCGATGCTCTTTAAAAAGAAACTCCGTCCACTGGTCCCTTGATGTTTTTTTTTTTTTTTTTTTTGTAATCTGTGCAGGGTTGTCTTGCCCTGGCAACCAAAAACACACTTCTTTTGTGACATTTCGCTCTCGCTCTGTTGAATGAATGTCTCGTCTCTGCTCTGCTATACGGGAGCGTGCGCTCTTCCGGGAGAAGTGCCGTTAGAACCCATATAAGGAAATTCCGCTCCATCTAACGTCACACAGAGCCATACTCGAAAAAAAAAAAACATTCCGAAACTTGTGACAAACGTACAACTTAATTTTTGAAACTTTCCAACTCTTTAACAGTGTAAAAAACTCAGTATGCATGAAATAGCATTTCACCCCCCCTTTAAAAATTCATTCCCTTTTCAGAAAGTGCAAAACCGCAATCAGCATGAAACATAAAATAAGTGCTGGTTGATATCAAATTCAAGATGTAGACAGTTGAAACACGATTCTAAAATGTTTCTCTTTTTCACTTTTCTGTCCCTTTTTGATCTTATGCCTCCCATGGTTTATACACATTAGATTAATCACACTAATTGCCTTAATAATTTCAAACAGGCAAGAAAAGCAGCAGCAGATCATGAAAAGCTTAATCAGAAATCAGTGCCCCCCTATATAAAAATCAATCAAGGTGCAAATTGTTGATAATAGATCAAGCATTTTTACCATCAATTTAGTCAATTTATCACTGTAGGCCATTTTCAAATGAATCTGTTGTACATGATGTCGCTTGGTTTAATTACGAATTTGACATAAACAGAGATATAATATTGAGTGCAACTCTGATTCATTTGTAGACATTTGATTTGATTTGAGTGAAACCGAGCTGTAATGTGCATGTGATTCCTCATGTCCATGTACAGCACTATGGATATCATCCGATGAGAACTTGCAAGCATGCATGAAAATGTATACAGAACATGTTTGTTTCCATGTGCTTGTATGTGTGTTCACAACCCTACTGATTTAATCATATCTATCTATCCATATGAAAGCCTATGCATCATATTCACAGTGATAATAATATTTATAAGGCGATGTGAGACTAGTATCTGAACAACAGGGTTGTTAGAGTTCATGTCACAATGTGTTTTAAGGGTGTGAAAACGGCATCAAGCTCAGCCTTCCGCATGACTCATCTGAGTGATATTTGTGCTGCTGGGTATGAAGATAGAAATGTAGGATTGCTTCTTATTCTTTAACCTCAAACTACCTCCGATCTTGCTCAGTCGGAAACATAAAAATATTAAACCGTGCATTACAAAACATGACATAAAGGTTAGCAGAATAAAAAACACTGATAGGTAACATGACTGACAAAAGTTCACACTCATTTATTTGATACAAGCCTCAGTAACAAAATGTTCTAATGTCAGTTGAGTTAGTCTCACACACAATATATACAGTATATATTCTGCTGATACAATACAATACACATATTTAGCAAGTGAGTTTATATTGTTTGAAACACCAGTCTGTCTCTCTATCTAAAGGTCTTTCTGTGAACCTTTAAACAGCAGCTAGTGTTTGGTCTGAGTCTACCTTGTCAAGTTGGACCCACTTTATATTAAGTGGCCTTAACTACTATGTACTTACATTTTAATTAATAATTTAGTACAATGTACTTATTGAACCAGCAACTTTCTAATGTGTATGATTTTTTGTGTCATACATGCATCTTAGATTTTTGCTCCATTTGAAGACAATATTGAAGTTTGAGACACATCAGTGTGGACTGCTCACGTCATCATCTGCATCGGCATAGATATGAAAGAATGTCAAAACATTTAATCACAATGCCAATTCCTGAGATACAGAGAACATCGAAATGAAAAGGTCATAACTATTTCATCTCTGATAAATTTTGTAAACTTCATGTTTGCTGTTCCACCTCTTATTCCCTAATGCAGCTCTAAGTGTGATTCAGGATTCATTGGCCTCATGTTCTTCACCACAAATCAATGCCTGAGAGCGTCATCAGCTAAACTGGAATGGCAGCATGTGGTCTCACTACTTCACTCTTTGAAGGAAGTGACCTTTAAGTCAAGAGACAATGTGCATGTAAGCCTGGTCTGAAAATCAATGAAAGCCTGAGTAAATTAAATAACTCAGGAAATACTGTTTATTTCTCAATTACTGAGAGTTTTAGACAACTAGACAACTTTTTCTTGTCTTTTTTTTGTTGTTTTTTTTACTTTTGAACGTATTTTTTATATTTTCCAAAATCAAAGCGAGGGACAAACTGTCTTTTTAAAATTATTTAATTTTATCGTTTGTTTGATATAGCACTAATGCTTAAGCCTGAAAAAAATGAAATAAACTGTAAATTCCATAGAGGTAGTGTACCAGATGGATGGAAGGGTTTTTAAGGTACTTGACAAATAGACAAACAAATAAATAAATAGTGTTAAAGTCAATGTCAAAATATTTTTATGTTATTTAATAAACTGTTATGGTATAAAATTATGCTTTTTACAATGTACTGAGTTTTTTTTACTTTTATGACTGAAGACAAAGAATCTGAGAAAAAAAGTCAAATTATAATGTAATTGTAAAATATAAACTCACATTTCTGAGACGACAATAATTATAAGGTAATTATAGTTCATTATAATATAACTATCTTGTAAGTATTATAAGATAATTACATGCAGTTACTTTTTTATTGTTATTCTATAGTAAAGAAAAAAACTGAATTGAGAGATAGGGGCTTTCTACATAATAATTTCAACTAAAAACAGAAAATATAAAAATAAATAAATAAATCAATAATAATAAATAATAATAATAATTGATTTGTGAAAACTGTGATGTTAAGCACATACTTATATTCAGTGTTTCTTTACAAAGTAACACTGTAACATGTATTCATGTTTATGTATATATTTTTTTGTTTTTCATTATAGCTGTTTTTGTTTGTGTTTTATATATGTGTGTGTGTGTGTGTGTGGGTGGGTGTGTGTGTGCTGTAGCATCGCTTTGCAATAGATCCTCTGCCTAGACTCATCTAGTTTTTCATGGCTCAGAGTATTTCTGTTGCAGTTAATATAACCACAAATTATGTAAGCCTTTTTCTCAGGCCACTTTAGTGTGTAACAGTCTTGCATATATCATTTTGAAATACAATTTCCTTTTAGAACTTTGAAAAGCCAGTGTTCTTCTGTCATCCAAACATATTTTCTCTGATGAAACGTTTAGGTCCATCAGCATTGTCAGTATTCACAGCACAAGCGAGAGGGAATTACAGTAAACTGCATACCCTTAAGCGTGGGGGTCTTGATGCCAGTGCAATATGTCCACATATCCTTGTGGACCAGCAACAAATTTGACCCAAGTCTTGCTTAAGATCTGATTTTGCAGATGAAAGATTCAAACCTTAAAGTTGTTGAAATCAAAACGGTATGACCTGGATTTGTAAGAAGAGACTTGGAGGATGAAAATGAATCACATGCTATGAAATAAAAAACATGGACAAATGAGCAATTACCTTTAATAAAAACATTAGCAAAATATCAAGTGATACTAAAATTAAAGTACACAATTACATTTTCCAATTGCTGATGCTTGTTGCAGGATTGTGAGTATAATGTAACGTCACATAATATTCAGCAAATAAACACTATTAGAAAAGAAAAGAAAAGAAAAGAAAAAAAGAAAAGACAAATAAAAAAAAAAAACGAAAAAAAAATGAAATGAAAAGAAAAGATAACAGTTAACATCTCACTTATTTGTGCCTTCAATAGAAGCATAAATCATCACTTAATTTTAAAGCTAATGGTAAGCCTCTCTTGAAAGGTGTTTATATGATATTGCTAAAAATATTTTTCTCTATGGAGAAAATGACTGGAATTTAAACAAGAGTAGCGCTGTATTTCACAGATCCCTGTAAGAGAAAAACAACTCGTTGAAATACTTCAGCAGTCCTTTGAGCTGTGCAGCATTTGATCACTGAAGGATCACATACTTCCTGACATTCCCAACACAATCTTGCCTGCCAGCCCTTAACAAGAGACTCGCGTACACAGAGGTGACTTCTGATTTGAAGCAAAATAAATGCATTATACTTTTATTAAAGCTGGCCTGACTTTTATAACCTCAAACTTTTCATTATGTTTCTCTAAATTATTTAAACTTTATTAACTGTACTGTGACATTAGACATTTCAAATATGGATGAAATATCAGCGTCTTTAGCAGTAGGTTCTCACAGGCTCTCCTCCTCCTCTTATTTATTTATATTTTTCCTCCTTGTAGCCATCAGTATCGCTTGATGCCTTAAAGGGCAGTTTGGATGGAGACATATCTCACCTTTATTTACTGTCTTGATGTGTACAGTGTTATTATTTTACAAATACATCCATGGCCAGAGAATGCAACTTTTTTTTTTTTTAATGGTTTGCTTCAAAATACAGTGTATGTAAAAAGCTACGGATGGCGTAATATTTCCAGATGCATTTTGAAACAACAAATTTAATAATACATTTTATTATTAGTAATGTATAGCTATATATACATTTATTTATATATACATAGTATATATATATTTTTAAATATGATGTATATATACATTATTTGGGGCAGCCGTGGCCTAATAGATAGAGAATCTGACTCGTAGCCCAAAGTTCACGGGTTTCGAGTCTCCGGTCTGGCAGGGATTGCAGGTGGGGGAGTGAATATGCAGCACTCTCTTCCACCCACAATACCATGACTGAAGTGATACCCTTGATCAAGGCACCAAACCCCCAACTGCTCCCCGGGTGCTGCAGCAATATTGCTGCCCACTGTTCACAGTGTGTGTGTGTGTGTGTGTGTGTGTGCGTGTGAGCTTGTTTATGTGGTTAACGAGGACACAAATTTGTATAATGACATAGGTATGACACAGGTATTACAATGAGGAGGTGGTTTATGAGGACATTTTAGTGTCCCCGTAATTCAAAACGCTTATAAATCATACAGAATTAGTTATTTTGAAAATCCAAAAATGCACAAAGTTTCCTGTGAGGGTTAGGTTTAGGTGTAGGGTTGGGGTAGGGCAATAGAAAATACAGTTTGTACAGAATAGAACCCATTACGCCTATGGAGAGTCCCCATAAACCACATATACCAGCATGTGTGTGCAGGGCCGTGCAGAGAACTTTGGAGGGGCAGGTGCTAAAAGTATAAAAGGGGTACATGGAACAAGGCTTTAAATAGTGCGGTTCAAAATAGCAATACAGCAATATATTGTGATGCATTCCTTGCCGATTTGCGTATTGATATGGATGATTATGTATTGATACGGCAGAAAATGCTGTGATGCAGTTTTGAAAAAGAATAAGATTAGAAGAGACAATTTTAAGTTTAAAAGTAAAAAAATAAAAAAATATTTCCACCTAATAATAACGCTGGGATTAGAAATTGAAATATCTTAAATTGTCCCAACCTGAAGGCTTTTTCTTCTCTGTTCAACAGAATAATTAAGAACAGCTGTTATAGTAAAAACTTTAGAAAACGCTTGTGCCTCTACATTTTCCTCTTTCTCACCATTCTCTGTCTCCTGGCTTGCTTATCTGCTCTTTCTGTCACTTGTACGTCTATATTTGCCTCTTTTTCTTCCTCTATCTCCATCTCCTCATCTGATCTATTACTTTCCAGTCTCTGTCCATCTAGGAACAAGGCACAATCTACTATTTCATTATCAATCTTTTATTTTAACCATCACTACTATTCCTGCACCTAATCAATAAGTCCACCTTAAATATTGATACAAAACAATAAACAACTGAGTCATGCTATGAAAGCACTGTATAACTTATATAGGCTTATGTTTTATTTATTTTTCCTTTTAATTCAAAACAATTCCAAACATGATTAATATATCAGGAAATATATTGATTCTTAAACGTGTAAGTAAACGCGTTTTGCACCTTTATAGATTGTTATTTGATCAATAAATGGAAAGGTAGTGTAATCTATTAACTACACATAAAACCCCGACTTTTTACTTAAGTGGCATATCATGCCATAATATTTTTTTTCAATATGACTGAATTTGCATTTAATGTCAATTTTAATAACAATATTGTAAGTTACTTATTTTAACACTTTCATTTTACAGAGAGTAAATTTACATTATCAAATAACATTTTCATTCAGTCTAGCCAGAGTTCAGGCACTCTCAAAAACTCCCATTAAAATCACTGAAGCACTTTACATTACATTATGCACATCAGGATTTTTGTTTTTACTCTCTCTCAGAAGAAAGAATTCGCTAAATAATTCAGTCAGCGAGCAAGTGAACAAAAACACCACATTTCATGATGACTCTTCTGCACGTCTCTGATTGGCCATTGCATTCGCGCAACAGAACCGTTGATTGGTTATCATGAAGCGTTGTATGAACGTCTCTGGCTCAGTGCCAGCCAGCGTGATTACAGTGGGATTATATCAAATATATAAAAATACTATTCTGCTTTTTTTTTTTTTGTCGTTTGGAAGCTGCATTTAAAATCAACTTGGCTCAGAAATCTTTGAATGGGCATGACGCCTCTGCCCTCGATGCCTGTGAAACGTTTCTCCCTCAAACAGCACGCTAAGGTTACTCTACACTACAGGCTACACACCACAATATAAACAACATATCTGCATGTTCTCACATCACATCGTTCTTGTAAAATAATAAGTACATAAATATCAAAATCACTTCGCTGAGAATGAAACACCAGTTACCAGCTTCCGCGGTGTTGAAAATAATCCTCTGACAATTAAAAAAAAGCGCGTACGGCATGACGAATCATCCCGGTCGGATGAGGAGGTCGTCGTCGTCAGGTCTAAGGTCATCATGTTGGTCATCTTATTGACGGCTAAATTATTATTCAAAATTGTACTAATATTTAGATTGGGTATGAGCAGGCATTCACAAAAGGTTATGAAAAAAAAAAAAAAATTGAGGAAATTTTGCTTTGACAAAAGGGGCAGGTGCCCATATGTCAAAACACTGCTAATAGCACAATTGTAGAAATTGACATTGAGATGTTTTGGAATCCTAGCGTTCCTCAGTTTCCTCAAATAGTAGAGGCGTTGCTGGGTCTTCCCCGTCACTGCATTGATGTTGGTTCCCCAGCACAGGTCCTCAGTCATAGATACTCCCAAAAATTTGAAATGTGGCACCCTCTCTACCACCTCATTGTCAATAAAGAGAGGATTGTGATTGGGTCTGCTTTTGGGAAGTCCACAATGATCTCCTTGGGCTTTTTGATATTCAAAGAGAGGTTATTACTGACACACCATGACACAAGATTTTGCACTTCAGTCCTGTAATCCACCTCATTGTTATTATTGATGAGTCCGAGCAATGTTATGTCGTCTGCAAATTTAACAATGAGATTGGAGCAAAAAGAAGCAGAGCAGTCATGTGTGAATAGAGAGTATAGCAAGGGGCTAAGCACACACCCCTGGGGGGGGGCCCGGTATTAATTAAAAGGGTGGAGGACAAGTGCTGACCTATCCTAACCCTCTGTGTTTGATTTGTCAAAAAGTCCACAATCCAGTTGCACAGCGAGTTGTTTATGCCAAGATGGTAAAGTTTGGCTCGAAGTTTAAGCGGCCTAATTGTATTAAAGGCCGAGCTAAAGTCGACAAAGAGGAGTCTCGCATAGGTATTCTTGTGCTCAAAATGTACTAATAACTTGTGGAACACGGTGGCGATGTCGTCCTCAGTCGACCGGTTCTGTCTGTATGCAAATTGGTGTGGGTCAAGTGATGGTGGTATTGCGCTCTTAATGTAATTGGTGACCAGCCTCTCAAGGCACTTAGCAGGAATGGAGGTGAGTGCCACCGGTCTATAATCATTCAGATAGGTGGCATTTGACTGCATAGGCACTGGGACTATTGTGGCTGCCTTAAAACAGGCAGGACCCATGAAGTGGACAGCGATATATTGTAAATGTCGGTAAAAACGTAAGTTAGCTCCGCAGCACAGTCTCTCAGCACTCGACCCATCACACCATCCGATCCAGTTGCTTTCCTGGTGTTTATGCCACAGAGGACCCGTCTTACCTCATGAGTACTCAGGACTGGGGCAGGATCAATGGAGGGTAGGGGTTGCAACACAGAATCTGTGTTTTCCCTATCATGACGGGCATAGAAGAAATTGAAATCCTCAGCCATGATGTTATCAGCTGAGGAAGATGTTGATTTACTCTTAGTCCGTGATAGCCCTAATGCCCTCCCATACCTGCCTAGGATTTGCAGAATTATTAAAGCAGGCTTCAATACGCCTCCGATATTGTTGTTTAGCAGTATTGATTCCCTTCCTTAATGCAGCCCTGGCTCTGCTGTATAAATCAGGGTCCCTAGAACCCAGCGCTCTGTCTCTAGCTCGGATCAGTTGTTCAACTCCGTGTGTCATCCAAGGTTTCCTGTTAAGATACACACGGAAATGTTTCCAAGATGTAATATTATCCACAGAGAAGTTAATGTAACTCAGGACAGTGATGGTATATTCATCCAATAATTAACGAGTGTCTGTGCCCTGTCCCTTGAAAACATCCCAATCTGTGTGGTAGAAACAGTCCCGTAACATGGGGATGGCGTCCTCTGGCCACATTCTTACGGTCTTAGTTATAATCCCAGTGCTTTTGATTTTGGGTGTATACCTTGAGTTTAGCAGCACTGAGAGATAGTCTGACAGACCCAGGTGGGGGTAAGCCTGGGCCTTATATGCTTCTGCTACATTTGTATACACCTGGTCCAGCGTTTTATCTCCCCTAGTAGCACATTTCACATTGCGATGGAATTTGTGAAGAACAGTCTTTAAGTCAGCATGATTAAAATCTCCAGCTGCAACAAAAACACTGTCTGGGTGAGCCACCAAGCTGTTATTAATGCTGTCGTGAACCTGTGCAAGCGCTAGCTTAGCATTAGCGTCCGGTGGAATGTAAACAGCACAGATGTAAACAGATAAAACGTTCTGCACTTCAGCAGCATAAGTTCAACCTCTGGACAGCACAGTCTGTTCACGACGGTGACATTTGTACACCAACAGTTGTTAATGTAGATGCAAAGTCCCCCGCCGATCTTCTTACAAGAGTCCGCAATCCTGTCAGCTCAGTAAGCGGTGCGACTCGCTAACTCAATAGCAGCATCCGGTATGATGCTGTTCAGCCAGGTTTCAGTAAAAATCACGCAGCAACAGTTATAAATAATCCTTTTTGCTGCTATATGTAGCCGGATCTCATCCATCTTGCTGCAGATCGACCGTGCATTTGAGAGAAAGATTGTAGGAAGCGATGGTTTGAACGGATTAGTCTTCAGCTTGGCCCATACACCAGCCCGTTTAACCCTCTTCTTCCATCGCTTACAGCGCCTCCTTTGTCGGCCTGCTCCTGCAGAGGGCCCGGTAGCTGGTCTAGCGATCTCCGGAGGAATGATGCACTCGGCTAATGGGTAGTGTATTCCAGTACTCAAGTACAAAAGTTCAGAGCGGCTTTATTGTAATGTTGCTGTACTAAAAATGTGCAATGTAATACACAATACCACCAAAAAATTCTCCTGGCCGCTGCGACAGTTTGAACATTGACAGTGCACTGTTAATTCATTTAAAAGGGTGGTTTATTGCAATTTCACTTTTTCCACATTAGTTAGTGTGTAATGTTGCTGTTTGAGCATAAACAATATCTGCAAAGTTACGAAGCTGAACGTTCAATGCAAATGGAGATATCTGTCTTTTAACATTCTGGCAGTTTAATATAAAAATGTCTGGTAGGGATGACAACAAGTTACTTCCCGGGTTCGTGACATCACAAATGCATGTGCAATTTTCTAAATTAGTGGTTCTTAATACTGTTCCACATGACCCCCCCCCCCCCCCCCTTCTCTAAACACACTGCATTTTTCTCTCTGTCTCTCTCTCTCTCTCTCTCTCTCTCTCATTCAGCTCAGCTCCAGCTATGAACTAGCTATGAAAAACATTAAACATGGAAGTGCGTGCAGTTGCTGTACTGTATTAAAGCTTTAATCAGGATAAAACCGTATATTAAAGATGGTACCAGAGCATCAGAGCCTGCTCCACCAGACTGCTCAACAGCATTTTCCCACACGCTGTGAGAGTCCTGAACTTAAATCACTCTGCCCTCCCCTGAAATCCCACACAAACCCCCTACCTCCTGAAACATGATATTGTAACTGTGATACACACTAAACGTAAGCTTACGCTGTGTTAGGTTCGGAAGGAGCTAAGCGATATAAACTGTACCCATAAAAGGAAATATCAGACCAGGTAAGTAGTAACCAGTAACTTTTACTCACATTAAATTTGCAAATAGCAGTTGAAACACAATTGCATAACATGTATATGGAAAAAAAAAAAAAAAAAAAAAATGGGCCCTTTAAAATAAATGAGTCTCTGATTTTGTCCTTTTGTAGTCGTGGAAGTCTGTTTTGTGATCACTTTCTGTATTAATCAATCCTGTCAATAGTTCGATGTCAAAAGTGTGTGTCACCAGTTCTGTGACAGTTCCTCCTTTTAAAAGGAAGTTTGCACTTGGATGAAAGTGGTTACCAGCTCAGGCGACTGATACTTTCCTACCACCAGGGGAAACGTTCGATGAGTTGGTCTGCGCCTCTTCACAATCACACTGGGAGGCTCGCCATCGATAGAGAAGGATCTTCCAAGTAGTTTTCACTCTGTTCATAAGACCTGACCTGTTTATTTCAAACAAGAAATTTAAAATAATGTTCTATATATTTTGTACAACAGTCATACTAAAGCATAACAACCATGTAACATTAAGAATCACATGCTGCATAATACTAAATGATTACATGTTCAGGCCTATTTATCACACTTAAGTTCAATTTCAAATCTCAACTCAATTTCTAGAATATAACATACACAACCGTATACTTAATTAATAACAGCTGATAATAAATCAACAAAAATGGCGTACTCTTATATCCCTGGATTAGAGAAAATTTGTAAACAATACAGGCTCTACATAAATTAAGTTGCAACACATAGCTGTAGTTGCAATATTAATACTCTAATTTGAGTACCCTTTTTAAAACAAAATGTTGTATCTACTCAAAGCAGAATTTAAACATTAAAGTTTAACATTTCCACTCACAAAATTAAGATAAAATCATCATAGAAACCATATAGTATTTTTTATAACTTTCCCTTCAATAGAAATGCTGTGTAATTCACTCAGCTATTCCTTAAAACAAAACAAATGAACATAAAAACAGCTGTGTTCAGGTAACTTAAATATCAGCTTACTATTTCTGTACTTTTTGTTAGCTTTGTATCACAGTTAGCAAGCAATATTAACATCATGCAGTTCACTAGCTTACCGAGACAAATACTGGTGAAAAACTGAGTTTTCAAAACTCTCGGTTGCTCCTCCTTATTCGGTCTTCTGTGTTGGTTCTTTTGCTTGCTAATACACCCACTTTTATCACTCTGTTAACTTTATATATGTACATTTCCTCTCGTTTCCCCATCGCCATCAATCGTGTTCGTCTTCTCTCTTTCTCTCACATACTCGCGCGCATGGTTGAATCACGCAATTTGCCTCGTGTCCTGTCAATCATGTTCAGCTAGGGGAGGAACTATCACTCCTGATTGGCTGATTTCTTCCTAAGGGATATTACACTATTTTGGCTGTTGTTGTTTTTTTCCTTAAAGGGATATTAATCTATATCTAACACATTCTGGTTGGATGTAAGACAAGCTTGTCACAAGGCCGCTATACCTGGTGGCACTCATCCCTCATATGCAAGAGAGTTCATCCGAGAAGGTTCAAAGATAGCCAAAGTCCAAACAACATCGGATGGCGGCCAGCTTGGAAGGGCTCGAGACTGGAAGTTGGTGGTAGATTTGAACCAAAGACTTCACTTCCCTTCTGAGATCGCCACAACAAATCTCAGACCAGACCTCGTGCTCTGGTCCTCCTCACTTCACATTGTGTATATAATAGAGCTTACCGTTCCCTGGGAGGCTGCTGTGGAGGAGGCATTTGAGTGCAAGTGCCTTAAGTACACAGAGTTGGCAGCTGATGCTGAGCAACGCGGATGGAAATCCAAGGTCTGTCCAGTGGAAGTCAGCTGCAGAGGCTTCGTGGGCAAGTCAACTATCAGGCTGCTTAAGGAATTGGGAGTGCAAGGTCAAACCCTACGCTGAACCATCAAAGCCCTCTTAGGTGCAGCAGAAGAAGCAAGTCGATGGCTTTGGGTAAAAAGGGGAGACTCCAACTGGGCCCCTAATATTACCTGAGGCATTGAGGGGTTGAAAGCAGAGGGGGGCACACCTGGGACGCCAGGTGCTGCCGATGAGCCCTCTGGAGGTGTTGTGGGCCTATCATTGAAACACCAGAGAAGGAGGGTGCCCACCTGATGACCCCGATGAAGCTAAAACCCCCATTCTCATCCCACTCAACCACCATCACAGTGAGGAAATTACACCGATGGATGCATCGTCACCACTCATACCTCAGGTCTTAAAAAATGGGATTGCTTCACCTAGTCCTAAAACATAACTATTTTGGCAGATTTTTTTCTAAAGAGATATTACACTATTTTAATACAATTTTTAAGTAATTTTAACCCTGCATTGCCACTGGGTTACAATATATATATATATATATATATATATATATATATATATATATATATATATATATATATATATATATATATATATATATATATATATTTTTTTTTTTTCTTTTTTTTTTTTTTCTTTTTTTGTGTGTGTGTGTGTGTGGTTTCTGGCTTATGTCATTAACAAATCTTAATGAGAATAGAATGTATTATTATTATTATTATTATTATTATTATTATTATTGTTGTTGTTGTTGTTGTTGCATTTCTTTTTTCTGATTCAGAGCTTGTTGGTCTTTTTCTTGACTTACGAATATGAATGATCTTGACTTATGATTTTTTTACATCCCTATGAAAAATATATTATTAATGATAATTTATTAATAATCATTAGTATAGTCTGTAATATGAGTGTGTGTTTGGGTGGTGGTGGGGGGTATTTATCATTATTTCTGAGACTGCAGCAGACAGGTATTTGTACTACTAAAAACTACTTGAGTGCTAAAAGCGATCAAGTGAGCCCATTTTAATATTTTCTCAATTATCCCCTGGGTAAAACAAAGTTTACTCTGTCCACTTTCTTTGTCGTTTCTTTAAAATTAAATAATTATTGATGATTCATTATAAGATAGAGGCTTCAAATGAAGCCTTCTGTTTGGCATCTCAAGAGACCTATTAGCATCCATGGCAACATCAAAGAGTAATTGTTAGCAATAGGGAAGTTGTACAGTTGCAGCTTTCTTCTCACTTTTATCTAATCGTATAAAAGTGCAGGCTCAGCTTCAAACGGGTTTCTTTGCAGTTCATTCAGTGCATCCCTATTTGTAATCTTAATTTTCTGTGCATTTTCAGGGAAAACTCAACATCAGTTCGAAGATTTGCTTTAAATTGTGACTTCAGCTCAGAAATGGGCACAAATCATTAAATAGATTGGACTAAATTGCCATATTTCATCTTGTTCTCCTTTTGTGCACATTGCGTTAATAATGACAAGAGGTAATTAGACTTAGCACC
>NC_068371.1:261483-294033 GCF_023724105.1 Carassius gibelio | reverse complement strand
AAATAAGTTGTATTGTCACTTTATTCTTGTTTGCCATATAATGATTAAGATACGTTAGTTTTGTGAGTAGTAGTGTGTGTGCCCACAGGGGTAGGATATTAGGGGGATGTGTCCCCTGCACTTTTATTAAAATGTAAAATATGTCTCCAACATTTGTTTCAGGCAAGTGTATTCATGTTGACGTTAATAAATCTAGATTTGCTTGTAAAGAGACCAGATAGTCTATGCATAACCTGACATTTTATTTGTATGCAAAATGAGGCAGTGTGAACATTACAGAGCGCTCAACATTATAATGACGCACAGTTTATGTATCATTCATACTCAAAGCGGAGAGCGCTCTCGCACAGAAAATACAAAACAGCCTTACAGAAGTGTAATAACTTATGACATGCCAGGAAATCCTTAAAATGGACAACGGCATGGAGCTGAGATGAATAAAAAGCAGAAACATTGATCAACTATCAAAAGCAAGCCACTAGTAAGTCACTGTTGTTTATTTGATGTAGCCGCTGAGCCAGGCAATGACAAAGCATTATTTTTACATATGTCCACTACTGTCCTGCTGATTTGATTATGGTGTTGCGATGCAACTGTCAGATGGACGCTTGTGTGTGGTGTGTTTGTGCATTCTTATTTCTGATCGAATAGAACTGTGAGGGAAGAGGTGAAGATTGGCATCTTAGCAAAACTTAGCATGTTTAAAATAAAAAAGAATATCAGCAACAGGAGAGAACATCCTCCCTACATTAATTCATCTTGAAACAACACTGCAATAAGCTTTCATTCTCTCCGTTAATGCTGAAGTTTGTGCTCAGTTTGTGCTCAGCCAGCAGCCATATCACACTGGAGCCCAAGACCGGTTTCCCACTGAAGCTAAGCAGGGCTGAGCCTGGCCAGTACCTGGATGGGAGACCTCCTGAGAAAACTAGGTTGCTGCTGGAAGAGGTGCTAGTGAAGCCAGCAGGGGGTGCTCACCCTGTGGTCTGTGTGGGTCCTAGCGCCCCAGTGTAGTGATGGGGACGCTATACTGTCAACAAGCACATCCTTCGGATGAGACGTTAAACCAAGGTCCTGGCTCTCTGTGGTCATTAAAAGTCCCAGGATGTCTTTTGAAAAGAGTAGAGGTGTGACCTCGGCATCCTGGCTAAATTCGCCCATTGGCCTCTGACCATCGTGGCCTCCTAACAATCCCCATATCCGCTGATTGGCTTCATCACTCTGTCTCCTCTCCACCAGTAAGCTGGTGTGTGGTGGGCGTTCTGGCGCAATATGGCTGCCGTCGCATCATCCAGGTGGATGCTGCACACTGGTGGTGGATGAGGAGATACCCCCTGTCTATGTAAAACACTTTGAGTGCCTAGAAAAGCGCTATAAAAATAAGGAATTATTATTATTATTATTATTCTTATAACCAAAATCCGTGTGGATCACGTCAGTCCTGCATTAACCTTATAATAATTCTATTTTTGGAATGGACCGCTGGTGAAGTCATGGGCAGTTAAATGTTGAATATAACAAGAAAAGGTAATGCCAGTGTTAAAAGGGTAAGTATACCCATTTTCAACCAGCTTCATATTGTTAGAATGTTCTTTTTCTACAGACAGTCTTTCTTCTAGTTATCTGTGATGAGATACCCCCTGCCAGATGATGCAGTGTCATTTTGCATCCATTGTAGGGCTGCACGATTAATGGAATGTGATGGTCATGCGTATCTAGTCAGTAAAGCCAGTTCCGTGATTAGTAGTAAATCTCCAGCTTGTGCTTTCATATAGAGCAGCATTTACTACACAGAGCCGTAGTTCACTGAAAAGGCAACACAGAATCGCATTCATAATCGAAGACGATTTAATAGCGCGATTATGAAATCGAAATCATTCTGCGTATGAAAGCTGTTTGCATAGCTTGTCAGTGAACTACGGCTCTGTGTAGTAAATGCTGTTCCATCTGAAAGCATGTGAAAATACCACATTTAATAACATGATTTTACTCCAAACTCACTTTATAACGTCAGTCGGGTGTTTAAAGTAAATCCTTCTGTGAGAAGATGTGGCTTCTTAAACAGAATAAGGCATGCAACATACACTTACTGGCCACTTTATTAGGTACATCATGCTAGTACCGGGTTGGACCCCCTTTTGCCTTCAGAACTGCCTTAATTCTTTGTGGCATATATTCAACAAGGTGTTGGAAACATTCCTCAGAGATTTCGGTCCGTATTATTGACATGATAGCGTCACACAATTGCTGCAGATTTGTTGGCTGCACCTCCATGATGTGAATCTCCCGTTCCACCACATCCCAAAGCTGCTCTATTGGATTGAGATCTGGTGAATGTGGAGGCCATTTGACTAAAGTGAACTCATTGTGAGTTTTGTGACGGTGCATTATCCTGCTGGAAAATGAGTACACTGTAGTCATAAAGAGATGGACATGGTCAGCAACAATACTTGGTAATAGGCTGTGGCGTTTAACCCTCTGGAGTCCATTAACGCATATATGCGTTTTGAGTCATTTTCTCCGGATAACCCCTGTACATGTAGGAAACAGTCAAGGCTCATATCAATCTTTTAAATGCAGTTATGAGAGAGGGAGAGCAGTTATATTAGGCGCGTTCCACTTGAGGCACCGCTGCACGCACAGAAGGATCACCTGTATGACATCAAAGTACCGCGAGAGTGATTCGAATGCATTGGATATGTGTGCTCTCTTATCGCTCTCGCGGTACTTGAATGTCATACAGTGATCCTTCTGTGCGTGCAAGCAGTGCTTCAAGTCGAACGCATCTATCAACTTCGTGCGATTGCCTCTGGAATTCGCAGGTTGTAAAATCGTGTCGTATATCATCTCGTCCATACGATTTTCAGATAAACTCACTCGTGCCGTGTGCGTGGACATACGATCTTCCGACCATCCGAATTCGCACCGTGTACGCCCGCCTTTAGTTACTACATTTCTATTGCTTTCCATGTTAAAGAATTTTGTGTTGTTTCTATTTTAATTTACTTTTAAAGTTTAAATCACATTAAAAGTCTAATTTGTACATTATGAATGAATGACAATGCATATATATATGGTCACCGTCACTCACACCAGCTGGCACATGCATGTAGCCCAACATTAAATAGTTGAACTTCAGCAAGTTGTCTTCATAATATCTAAATGTCTAAATGCATTGAGTTGCTGCCATGTGATTGGCTGATTAGCAGTTTGTGTTAACAAGAACTTGAACAGGCGTACCTAATAAAGTGGCTGTATTTCATAGTATTTCATAGTATTTTTCATAGTATTTCTAGAATAAAGTCGAAATATTACGAGAATAATGTCTAAATGTTTTGAGAATAAAGTCTAAATACTTCGAGAAAAAAGTCAAAATATTATGAGAATAAAGTCTAAATTTTTCGAGAATAAAACTGAAATATATTACGAGAAAAAAGTTGAAATACTTTGAGAAAAAAGTTGTAATACTACGAGAAAAATATAAATATTACAAGAATAAAGTTGTAATACTACGAGAATAAAGTCTAAATGTTTACAGGATTTAAAAAGTAGAAATGAAAATTGTAATATTTTACTGGGATGAGGAACAATCTGTTTTAAGGACTCACTGAAACATCTTAATATCAAAAATATGATATGTATTAACAGACTGAACAGGAACAACTTTTTATCTTAACATCAGCTCACACACCCACTAATATAACATTTTCTTTTCATACAGCTTGCTTAAACTGAAGGTATCTTCCTGCAGACTTTCAGCTCATACCCTTATCAAACACACCTGCCTTTAATTTTTTAATCAACTGTGAAAACCTAGATTAGGTGTTTGATTAGGGTTGGAGCTGAAATCTGCAGTATAGTAGCTCTCCAATAGTGGATATTAACATCCCTGAAAGTTTATTTACTGTTTAATCAACCTTTATAATGGATCTATGTGTATCTAAAAAAAAAAAAAACTTCTGCCACCTATGAGAATGTAACATGTCAAACTTTGTAATATAATCAGATATAATATAATCAAATCAGTTTGTTAAACTTGTCATTTACCAAATGATTTATTTTTTCGTAGTTTAATTAATAACAACTGATATGACTTATGTGCAATGTTGTAATGTACAATTACACGTGATACAAAAAAATAAATAAATAAAATAAGTAATCTTGTTTCTCTCTAATGATTCTGTCTACTTAATTGTCTCTATATATTCTCTGAATCACCATGTCATCCTTTGCAAAAACAACAAAGTCTCACTACTCAAAAGCTGGCCTTGGACCTGCCTGAGTAGCTAGCTGGGCTGTGATTTTAGTGGCATGGTGCCACTGTGCAATTTTAAATAGCTGCAGTCAACATAGCTTTTTGCATTTGGGTATTTCATTTTATTTTCTAGTCTTTCGATTAGGTCAAACAGATCACCATCAGGTGATGACTCTAACCAGGGGGCATCTGGGTGGATTACAAACTCCCAAGGCCAGAAATTTTTTTTTTTTTTTTTTTTTTTTTTTTTTTTTTGTTCTACAATAGTACTTAATTGCAACTGGCAAACTGGTAGCTGGTGGGCTCAATCCTGTAGTCATCTAAAGGTAGCAGTAGTGGAGGAGGGGCAATGGATAGTGAAAGGAGATGGGACTTTGCTAAGAGAAGAATCAACACACAGTATGGGACGACTGCATTTATAGCCATTGTGGTAATAAATGGTGCAATGTCTGATGAGAAGTCTTTATTAATCTCTGCGACTTTAGGCACGTCTTGATCAGGCAGCTCTCCTTGCACCACTTTGCAAAGTGTTCTTCTGTGAAGAAAGGGTTTATAAAAAATAAAAAAATAATATTGATAGAAGCAGAACTGAAGCAATAATTCAGCAAGGTTCAGTTGGGAATAGTGTACAGTTTGGTGAAGAAGTGCAACATTATTATTGCAAAGAGCTGTTCTAGACATGTATAAACTCTAAACATCACACATCTTAACAGAGGAAAGTCCATCTTTCCAATCGCCATCCGTTTTCTCGTGTGTTGTCTGCTCACCGGGTTTTGTTACACCTTTTATATGTCACCCCAACGACGTAACTCGAGCAGGGCAGCTAGCTGTCTCTTCGTTTCTGTCACTAGCACGCAAGTGCAAGGCAACACTGTGTGCATTAGTGATGCGCACCTCGTCTCATGACCCGCGGGGTCCATTAGGGTGGGGCAGGTAAAGAAATTGTCACTTTATTTGCGGGGCGGGTTGGGGCGGGTCATTAAAAATAAAACAAAAAAAATCCATATATGATGCAGTGTTGGGCGATATGGTCATTTTTCAAATCAGTTCAGATCGACGATACACGATATTATCGTGCATGGGTGGAGCAAGAGAGACTTTTGTTCTTGTCATAGCATAACTATTTGGTGTTTTAAAACATGCAGGTGCACGAGAGAGCCTATGGAATCACCAATAATCGTATTTTATAAATATACTGATAAACTAAGGTAAAATATAAAAATACTGTATTTAATACAGCTATTTCATATATAGTCGGACGCAACTGTCATATTGCTTGTCCTGTGACAAATTTGCTGCCTCTGTGCATGCAAGTTATCAGTCTAAATGTTCTGCAAAATCAGTCAACGGTAAAAATCAATGGTAGATTTCATTTAAAGGTCCAGTTTTTCGTGTTTTTTTGAGGCTTTGATTGTGTTTACAGTGTGCAATATAACATGTTCATGTTTCGCGTGTAAAAAAAACACTATTTTTCACACAATTCACTCATCTGTATACCGCTGTTTTCACTGTCATAAAAATGGGCTGATGACTTCCTTGTTCTATGAAATCCCTCCTTCAGAAATACTTAACGAGTTCTGATTGTGCCAGCGGTACCTGTGTTGTGATTCAGCAGCAGCTTAGCGCATGCTGCCCTCCTGGAAACATGATTGGGCTAGTTTTGGAGTAGTTTTGAGAAGCAAGTGGGCAGAATTTGTTTTGAAAACCTTATCTGAACGCAAGTGCTGGAGATGAACTTCTAATCACAGAAAGCCTTTACTGACAAGATGCACCTGAAAATCGTATTCGATTTTTTGCACAACCCTACCATCTAGTTAACAAAGCTAAACAGCATTGCCCTTTGTGTAATAAGTTACAGAAACTGTTAAACGCACCAACTTAAATAATAAAATACACTTACCGGTTGTGATCCATACACAACGCCTTCTCCAGACAAAGAGGGAACTGCTCCATCTTTCAAGAATAATCTTTGTGCGAATCCTGCATTAAACTGATTGAGATCGAGGAAGCTGTCCTCAGCAAAATGTGCTGCACATAGTTTTACATGTGGATTATAATTTTCGGGAACTGAGTTAAACATAAATTATAACCATTGATCTCTAAGTACAGCATCCCTGGGAAGGCCAAACAAAGGTAATTGGACTCCGAGATGAAAATAACAGCGTTTCGACTACATGGCGACAAACACAAACCTTCCTCTTCTCCGTGCGAGGGCAACAAGACCACGCCCCTTTTTTGTGTATTCCTGTGGGTGGATGTTAGTCAAAAAACGGTTTGACGTCATTACTGCAGGAAGTAGAGGGATGTACTGGTCGTTCGAATTAGGCGAATTCTATTACATAAAATATCTCGCTTGGCATTGAACTTTGAGCTTTAGAATTTTTCAGATATTATTTATATTCTAACAACATTTCACACTAACTAAAGTTTGAAACATGGGATCAATAAAGGAAATTTTACTTTATTTGCGGGGCAGGCTGGGGCGGGCCAAATAATTTCATAAAATTGGGACCCACAGGCTAGAAAACCCCCCGATATATATGCAAAATTACTGTTTAAATTATCCCAATTTTGTTTCTCTGCTTGCGATTAGATCATTTTAAGCCGCTAAACTCCGGGAATTTTTTCAGTCCAATGGTCCAGTAAGCGAATACATTCAAACAATCCGTCCAAAACAGTGCTAATGTAATGGAAACCAGGCTGATTACATAAGAGATTACAGAAAGAACAGAGACTTGCATTATTGAATTATTGAATTATTCTTTTCAGTGTGTTTCGCTTTCAAATACGAGCGCTGTCATATTCTGTGATTGTCTATGAAGAGCGTGAGCCCTCACTCGTCATACCCACTGTGTGAAGTACAGACTGAATGGATTGTCAACACATCCCACCATTGTATGGCCAGATAAGATACAAACTAAGTTTTCTCAACCGCTTTGGCACAGCTAGTTCTCGCTCTCTTCAGCGGAAGACAGGACACTAAGAGAATCAAAAATCTGAAAATATAAGAATAAAATATAAAAAAATGTATATTGTACAATTAAGTATAGAACGCAAAATAATATGCATAAAAGTAAACTGTAGTCTTACATATTAAGATACACAGGGATGTACAATGTGCATATGTGCATTATACTGTATTCTTAAATATTAAGATACACAGCAATGTACAAGAGGCAAATGAGCAAACAGGTTGACACTGTCAGTGTGTCAATGTGAGGTAGTGAATAATGAATATCTTACTGATAAATTGAACATTAAGTGGAGACATGAAACATTAAGAGGCTGGTTTTGAGTTTAGGAGCATGATGGCCTGGGGGAAGAAACTCCTCCTGAGTCTCTCTGTTTTTTGCCATCAGGCTACGGAAGCACTTACTAGATGGCAGCAAAGTGAAAAGATGGTTACTGGGGTGGATGGAGTCCTTGATGATTTTAACAGCTCTGCTTTTGCAGCGTTTGAGGTAGATGTCCTGCTCTTTTGCAGTCTTGACTGGAGCTGTTCCCATACCATACTGATATACACTGAGTCTGTAGGTGCGTAACTGACTCTTTTCATAGGTAAATTCTTTGATTTTCCTGATGGTTTCATCCATCAAATCTCATTTGCCCTTTCCCCTGAATGAGTGATTGTTTGTTTGTGTGACTAGTTTGTGTTAGTGTTTAGTTGATAAAACTCTTGTGTACAGATTACATGCATGCATTTCTGATTCTGCCTAGCAAATTAATTCTCCCTTTATGATTTTCATGAGTTTACTTGAAATTACGCTAAATATTCACTGGACAAACATATTAGTTGACAGCAATTTAATTCTGCCACAGTTACTATTGGCATCTCATTTACATAATTAATCATAATTAATTGTAATTATTAATATACATTTCCCTTTTGAGCTAATTTACTAAACTAGGCTAGAATTATTTACCAGCTTTATTTCTGTGGTGATCACTTACATTTGTATTTATCGATTTAACATACATTTTAAACTCACTTTCACACTTACTTCTTGTTGCAGACAGTGGATGCAACTGCAGGTTTTCATACATAACTGGAGGCAATGAAGGATCTTGGTGATTCATATCATTTCCTAACAGATTTGACCTCCCATTTCTTGTTAGCTCCTATATGTGACCAATCACGGAAAGTAGGGACACAAGTCGGTTCTGGGCATTTTGAGTTATTCACAGATACTGAAAGTGTAGTCTCCAAGCTTTCCAACGATGTGTAACACATGGAAATCTGATAGTATTTGGAGAAGTTGCGGCCATTTGAAGGTAGGCCCTCAAAAAAGCTCAAAAGGGTGAAAAATGGCCTCTAAGGCCCCGTCCACACGGAGACGGAGCTTACCCCAATCCGATCTTTTTTTTCCTCGTCTCAAGAAATATCCGCGTCCACACGAAACCGCATAATGATGTAGTAGACATGCCAGACCAGTATGTGGCGCTGTAATTCTGCCACAGAGATACACTAAAAATGGAGAAGAAGACTTGGACTATGCCCATAAACCTTGCGCGTGGTACACAAACGAACATGGAACAATACATTTATTAATCTTTGTTAATGTTAGTTAATAAAAAGACAATCGTTCAGTGTTTGTTCATGTTTTTGTTGCTGATACGTGACATAAACATTGTGCAGTTCTCACCTGTTCTCACCTGCTGGGAGTGACAATAGGGCTCATTTAAATCTAAATTTAGATAAGCCATACCCCCTGTAAAGCTCCCCCTGTAAAGCTGCATGGTTGCATAGCAACGACAGACGCAACGGGAAAAATCGGACCGCATACTATTAATAATAAAGGAGAATGTGCATTGTTAATGTCAGTAATTTATCTTTTTTGACTTTTATAAAAATTATTTAGAGGCTGAAATATGTGAGTTTTATCTTTTTATAAAACCTTTTTTGTCAAAACTCTATTTGAACTTGTGCAGTGTAGATAATGTTGCAAGACACTCCTTTAAAATCTGGCCATAATTTTTAATGTTATTATTTTAATGTTTATGTAAACAAAAAGTACATATTGATGCTAATTTTATTTGTAATTTGCTGGTTTTTTACATAAAACTTGGTGAATTGATTTCATTGTGTAGCATTAGGACTTTTTGAACAGGATTCTGTGATAACCGATGAGCTATGAGCTAGCTAATAACAATAGGTAGATATGGGAAGGTCTAAACATGGACTAAACATGAGATAACGTGTACCTGTTCTTAGAATGAACACAAAATGACAAACTTTGATGTTTATGGAAACTCACCCCATAAGAAACAGAAAATTATGCTTGCAGATCTCGATGCCTCCAATGAAATAAGTCGTTCGGGCACACTTTCTCTTTGTCTGGGTCTTCTTTGTGGATGTAACCATCTCCAAAGTTTGCACTGTGCGCCTGTTTGCCTCTAATTGTCCAATAATTTGCATGTCCTGCCACTCTTTTTCCGCAGCTAAAAAATCCAGCCGTATGTTGTACATAATGTCTGGAGAAAGCTTCTGGCTACAGGACTGTCTCCCATGCAGAGAGTTCTCTTTTCTCCTCGTGTAGCATTTACAGTCAAAGTTACGGATTTTCCCCATTTCTCTGTCTTTATCCCCCTCAAATGTTACTATTGATATAGCCTCTGATATCTTATGGTCCAACTCGTCTGACACCAGTCCAATACATTCTTCCTCGTCTTCATCTTCACTCAGTTGTAGATTAGGGATATTATACAGTCTTATTATGCCGCTTTCATCATCGCTCAGATCATCTTCAGAATCAGTGAGCACTTGTTCATAAGCATCCGGCTTGTCGAAGAAGTACTTGAAAACATTTTTGGTGTAAAGGCCATGTTTCAGCTCGTCTGCGATCATCTTTGCGGCGTCCATCTTCATTGAATTTTGATATCAGCTAGAGCCGGCCAGAGCGCTGCATAATAAGTAGCCATGCTTCCCCCGAGGGCGGGGGCAATAACAAAAGAAACAAAAGCCGGCTTATCCAGTATGGAAATACACACAGACAATGACACGCCCCTACTGTGTGCTAGAATCTCCGAAAAACAAGCCAATTTCAACCTCAAAATGTACGCTTTTAAATATACCAATACTGCTATCTCAAACATGGAGAGGCTTCTTTGTGATCTCAACTAACAGATTCTGCAAAAAAAACGAAAATCACCAATTTTGAAAAAAAAAAAAAAATTCTTTCTCATTTTGCTCGAAAGTTGTGCTGCCGACTTGAAGTAGAAGTACTTGAAAACATTTTTGGTGTAAAGGCCATGTTTCAGCTCGTCTGCGATCATCTTTGCGGCGTCCATCTTCATTGAATTTTGATATCAGCTAGAGCCGGCCAGAGCTGGTTTCCGTGACGGGTCACATATTTTAAATGACTTCTCATAAGTGACCTTACATAACATTTTCATGGCAGCAGAATTTGGTATCGAGTGTTACACAGTTCTCTTGCTCTATATTTGTATAGGTTTGTTGATTTTACATTTTTAGACACATTTCCCCTTCATAGCTAGGTTTATTGGGTTAATTTGTGCGACAGTCTGCTAGTCAAGTTGACTTGGGTTAAAACTTTGGCTGAGAACAAGTAAATTGTGGTCTGGATGTATCAAGGCCAGTGTGTGTGTGTGGTTGTGTGGGTGGGTATTTACAGGTAACTCTGAATTCCAAGAAGAAGGATGTATTTTTTACTTTGAAAACAGAACAGTGTGAGTATTGCAAACTTCCTTGTAAAAACCACTGTTTTAATTAGCCTTCACAATAACGCATTCCATATTTCTCATTGCAACATAATTGGTGTTAAATAGGTGTTATAAAGGCTGTCAAGATTTAAATGGATTTGAAATGACTCACTGTAGACAGCCCAGATTTTGTGGGGAAGTACAAACTTTGTGAGGCATCTTCTTCATGATATAAGAATTTATTTTTTTGCGAGAGAACATCAGAAGAATGATAATGAGTAACCTTCATTTTTTGACTATTATTGGTAGGGTGGCCATATGCACCATTCATACAGGACACGTCCTGGCCAGGATTTCAATATTCAATATATAAAACATCCAGGGGTGCGTTTCCCAAAACCATGGTTGCTAACCTGTTAACAACTTAGTTGGTTGGCAATGGGAAATTGCATTGCAACCAACAAAGTTGCTAACTTCATTAGCAACTATGGTTTTGGGAAAAGCACCCCTGTGCAGTTTGACCAATAACATGCAGGTATTGTACATAATTGACCAATCGTGGGTGTGACGAGTGGGGCGGGGACGAGAGCCGTGGGAACGGGGCGAGGTCGGTGGACTGATTGGAAATGAGCGACACCTGCTCGACCCACCGGTCTCAGGTCCCACAGAGGAGATGGAAGGATATAAAACAGGAGCGATGACAGTGATGGACGAGAGAGGACCAGGCCTGGATTTTGGTTTTGTGTTTGGTTTTGTTTGTGCGTGGCAGTCGTCCCTGAGGGGCTGCCGCAATGTTTTATGTTTATTTTGTAATTAAACTTTAATCACTGTCGTCGCTCCTGTTTTATATCCTTCAATCTCCTCCGTGAACTTTTACTGGAGACTTTGGTGTTGGAATTATAGGTGATATTTGATATGAAGGAAATGGGATCTGAAGTGCCGTATTGTTTCATTTACTGAAGTACACAGTATACCTGTTAAGCCTGTACTGGTAGACTTATGTTTTCTGCATAGTTTGTCATTATACTGTCTGATTTCATAATCACTGTGCAGAACAAATGTGTATTTAGTTTTGTATATGGATTGTTTAGTATCTCTCCACAGCAGTCTATGGCACCCTCTAAGTCCACTCTTAGATAAAATAATGCTTTTAGTAATATAGAGTATGTATATCTTAAGATTTAAAATGTTTTAAGCACAGATGGTAATGGTGCCTATGTATATCTTAAGATTTAAAATGTTTTAAGCACAGATGGTAACGGTACCCATGATTTTAATTATGTACCTATGTATGAACACATACCTATTAAGTTAAGTCAAGTCAAGTCAACTTTTTTTAAATAGCACTTTAAACAAAAAAGATTGTGTAAAAGCAACTGAAAAACATTAATTAGGAAAACAGTGTCAATAATGCAAAATGAGAGTTAAAGGTGTCACAGTCTTCTGTCTTTGTCTTTCTGTGAGCACATGGCTTGTGTTGTGTTTATTTGGTGCCATGTGCTCTCTCCTTTCCTTTTCTGACCCTGCCACCTTGTCACCTCATTACTGTTTAGTTGCTCCACCTGTGTTTCTCCCTTGCTCCCTGACTCATTACCTTATTCACTCTGTACACCTGTTGCATCCACTCACTCTGTACACCTGTGCACATAATCACTCACACAGCTGTTCCCTATTTGTTCACGAGTATATAGTTTTGTCTATATACCCACCACTCTGCCTGGCTATATTGTAATGTCTATGTACCTGTGTTTCTCGTGCTCGTTTTCCTGCTTGCCCATGTGATTCGTTTTGGTTTTGGTTTTGCCGTGTTGGCCTTTTAGTTCTCGTTTGTTCTTGTTAAAATAAAGTGTCTCTTCCCTGCACTTGGACCCAGATCTTGTTCCTCTTCTGCCCAGACGAAACCAGCAGTTCAATTCCAAGTTGCAGCTAAGTCAGACTGTGCAGAAGAATCATCTGTTTCCTGTGGTCTTGTTCTGGTGGTCGTCTGAGACAAGGTCTTTACAGGGGATCTGTATCTGGGGCTCATCTAGTTGTCCTGGTCCCCACTGTCTTTCAGGGCTGTAGAGGTCATTTCTAGGTGCTGATCCACCAAATGGGCTGGATACTGACTGGATCTGGGTAACTACAGTGACCCTCTGATCTGGATACAGACTGGATCTTGTGGCTACGGTGACCTCGGAAGAAGAGAGAAAACAGACAAATATTAGCATAGATGTCATTCTTATAACAATGTAGCAAGTACATCTGGTGTTATGGCAACTGATCTCGGTTCCGGTTTACCTAATTCAATCTGGACCACTTCCGTCAAATATATTTATGACAATTGTATTGCATACAATTGTATTGCATACCCCCCCCCACCCCCACCCCCGTGGTACAGAACAGAACCATTATATGCATACATAATTACAATATAAATTACATGAGTTGTAAACGAAACATAGAGACTGCTTCCAATGAAGAGACTTTTGCGATTCAAATGATCAGATTGCAGATTCAGTTGTTGGAGTTGGGGTTGGAGGAGAGAGTTAATTGCAAGCAGCAATGGGATGGAAGAGACGCTGAAGAATGGGAATTTAAATAGACCACATGTGATAGGTGTCAACACTGGATTGGTACACGTCAGAAACAGCTGACTATCAGCTGATGCAAGCGTGACTAATGGGGCCTGACTGAAGTAACGCAATGCTGAATTTAATGCAGCCTAAAAATCCTTTAACGAATTTGGATATTAGAGGTGTATTAGTGTGTTATGTGTAAGCCAAGTTAAAGAGATAGGTCTTTAATCTAGATTTAAACTGCAAGAGTGTGTCTGCCTCCCAAACAATGTAAGGTGGGTTATTCCAGAGTTTAGGTGCTAAATAGGAAAAGGATCTGCCGCCCACAGTGGATTTTGATGTTCTAGTTATTATCAAATTGCCAGAGTTTTGAGAACACAGAGGATGTGGAGGACTATAATGTAACAAGAACTTGCTTTATAAGTAATAACCAAGATTTTAAAATATATACAATGTTTGATAAGGAGCCAGTGCAGTGTTGAAAGAACCGGCTAATATGGTCATACTTCCTAGTTCTAGTAAGAACTCTAGCTGCTGCAATTTGGACTAGCTGGAGTTTGTTTGGAGTTTGTAGGAATTAATAATAGTCAGAAGAGGATCTATGACTTCTGGAAGCACCTCTTTTAGATCAACAGATCTTTAACAGACAAATTGCAAACGTATGTGTGCTATCTGGGTATGGACATTATAATCTTGCGAAGCAGTATTAAAGACTGATTGACATGTTTATTCAGCGCATTAACCACTCTTTCACAGATATAAAAGCAGCAAGGAATCCCCCCCCCCCCGGCTGAAAGGCGTGGAGCTGGAAGTCTGCCAAATCAAGCGCTTTATTTGGCTGCCTGCCATGTTTCACAGGCACTATGAAACAGCCTTGAAACGTCATGTTTCAACTCACAGAGCATAATATACTTTCACTAATAAATAAATATTATAAATAAAACATTGACTCAACAGAACATACAAGATGAATTCAACTGATCTGGAAGTCTCACTTGGAGCTTCAGCTGCCCCAGAACCCTCACATTGACTACAGGCTGTGCTGTCACAACAAAATAAGGAACTTCAAAATGCCATTTCACCTCTGCTTCAAAGACTGGAAGCAACAGGGACTTGTTTGTTAGCTCTCACCCAGCAGCCCCATGCCAAAAAGGTGACGTGTTCCACACCCACATGATGACATTACCACACGTTCATCTGAACCAGATAGAACACTTGTGACAAATAGAGATGGAACGGTGCCTTTAGATGCTGAACAATTTTTTGCTGATGAGCTTGCTGTCATTGATAGACATGTACGGACCCCAGCTAGTCCAAATTCCTCAACACCTGGCCCGGATGTGAGACCCAGAAGCCATGCACAGGGACCCAGCCATTATAATGAGTCATTCAACTTGGGCCCACCCATGCACGCAACCTCTACTGCTTCAATGCCCACCCATTATCTCACAGCCCCTTATGGTAGAGCTCCAGATGGACCTTAAGCTAAACTTGACACTTATAATGGTAAGGATGACTGGGACTCTTTTATCATTCCTTTTAAGTGCAGAGATGTCATTTACTGATGGAGTGCAGTAGAGAGAGTGAATAAACTGCATGAATGTCTAAGGGGTGCTGCTGTTAGATATTTATGCTCATTACCTGAACACATCCGTGAAGAATACTTTCTGCTGAAAGAACAGCTGGCTTTCCAATTTGGCAAAAAATAGCCTTCCACCACAGCACAGGGGAGACTTGGGGAACTGCACCAGTACAAAGAAACTGTTTCAGAGTTTGATGAAGAGGTTCACAGGCTAGTCATTTTGGCTTACCCTGGAGTTGACGTCGAGCTTAAGGAGCAAATTGCTGTTGACTCTTTTCTCAAAGGGACCAGAAAGTGGCATACGAAGTTATGAACCGTGACCCTGTATCACTGGATGAAGCACAGTGGCTAGTTTCATGCTATGAAAACAACTTCAAAGCTACACTTGGGTGAGATTTCGATCAGAGGGGGAGGACACGTCGAGTATGCTGGGATGATCTAGACATGGACTCTGATGAGGAGCCACAGGCTTTGCAGTCATGTAGAGTGCAGTCACATGGTTATGTTACTCAGCACCAGTTGCAAGCACTCATGGATAAAGTTGATAAGCTCCAACTGGCCATAGACCGTCTACATCCTCCCGCTTCTGGTGCTCTCCCTTCTATGATAAGACCCACCCACCAGACAAATTCGAGTATGGCAGTCCAGTCAGAAAGGGGACGCACAACTCAGACTTCTTTCAAGTCAAACAGGTATAGACAGCAGAATAACAACCCCACCAGAGCTGCTAGTGGGCCATGTTTTCAGTGTGGGGAGGAGGGGTTCTGAGGAAACTGCTCATGGTCCCCCAGTCCATCTACAAGTCACCCTTCAAATACTGTGACCAAAATGGAGCCCCCTAGCCAAAATCGCTCTGGGCAAGCAGAACAACATCCATTCATTGTAAATGTAAGCACAGCTGAGAGTCGAGGGCCCAGTTTAATGATCTTGCTGACTGTGACAGGTTTAGGCAAGGGAGGAACTCAGGTGCAGACAGGGATTCTCAAACAAAGGGTTTATTACAAAAAGGGGAAACAAAAACCCACGAGGGGGAAAACACGGAGCAAGGTAAAGACTAAATAACTAAAACAGGACTGGACTGACAAGATAAACAAGGACTCTAAATACTAACTATAAACAAACACTCACGGTAATACAAACACTTCTTAAGGAACAATCACAGAGTGGAACAATCACAATCACAGGTACAAATCTCAATGACAATGAACCGACGCAAGACAGAGCACACTAGGAGATCTAAATAGGGGTACTAATCAAGACACGACAGGTGTTACAGATAGGACAATCAAGACACGACTAGGTTAACAAGGGGGGCGGGGCAAGGGAACGAGACAACACAAGCACATGGCCCAAAGACAAGGCCATGCGCTTGTACACAAAACATGGGTCTGTCATGATCCTGCCTCAAGACTAGGAAAAATCAAGGACACGAGGGCAGAATCATGACAGAACCCCTCCCTTAAGGAGCGGCTTCCAGACGCTCCTCAAGGGAACATCAAACACGGGACATGACTGACATAACAGACTGGGACACAGACACAAACCAACAAGACATGACAAATAACAACAAAGGCAAACAGGAGTACACAACGGCAGGGTTAGGGTGACAAATCAAAAAAAACAAACAGGGAAGGGGAGGAGGCGGGAGTACAAAGTTCATGGGGGACAGACCAGGGTGGGTGGGAGGGGTAGGGATCTTAGAAGGACAGGACGAAGGCTGACGACGGGGGGTACGGGCAGGTCTGGGTGGTGAGGGGCGGGGAGGGTTCTCGGGATAACTGACAGGAGCAGACACAGGACGCGGGGCAACACTTACGGGACGCGGGGCAACATCAACAGGACGAGGGGCGACTACATCTACAGGACGAGGGGCGACTACATCTACAGGGCACGGGGAGACAACATCTACAGGGCACGGGGAGACGACAGGACACGGGGATACAACATCTACTGGACACGGGGCCACATCAACGGGACACGGGGCCACATCAACGGGACACGGGGCCACATCAACGGGACACGGGGCCACATCAACGGGACACGGGGAGACAACGGCTGGACACTTAGGACTTCTGGGGACAGGGTCAGGGGACAAAACAGGACTGACGGGGACTTCTAAAATTTGGACAAGACGGGACAAATAGTCAGAAAAAGCTTTAGCAGCTAGGATAATAGGCAGCTCCTTATGGGATGAGACCGACTGTACAAGAGTCTTTGCTGCAGAGTCGGCCGCGGCTCTCTCCTCCGCTCTCATGACTGCAGCTCTCTTCTTTGCCGGCTCGGGCACGCTCACTGTTGCTGGCTCGGGCACGCTCACCGCTGCTGGCTCGGGCACGCCCACCGCTGCTGGCTCGGGCACGCCCACCGCTGCTGGCTCGGGCACGCCAGCTCTCTCCGCTGCTGGCACGGGCACGCCAGCGCTCACCGCTGCTGGCACGGGCACGCCAGCTCTCTCCGCTGCTGGCACGGGCACGCCAGCGCTCACCGCTGCTGGCACAGGCACGCCAGCTCTCTCCGCTGCTGGCACGGGCACGCCAGCGCTCACCGCTGCTGGCTCAGGCACGCTCACCGCTGCTGACTCGGGAGGAGACAGGGTCACAGGACCGGCAGGCCCCTTCTTCTTCCTCTTCCTCCTCGGGCGCGGTGCAGAGGCCACAGCTGGGTCAGAGGCGGGTTGGGGGAGTTTGGTCTCGGGCAGGGCAGACTCGGACGCCGAAGACTCTGAAGCCGACTCCCATGAAAACCGTCTCCCTCGTTTAATGGGGAGACTGCTGGCTGAGGAGGGCACCTCAGGACTCTGGGAGGGGCTTGCCTGACCCCCCAGGGTTGCCACGGCCAGGACACGACCCTCCGGGATCGCCGGCAGCTGGGTAGGTGGGGACCTCTGGGGCTCCTCCTCTCGCCCGCTCACTCCGGAACGACCTCCCCTGGTCCCCCGGAACACCACAAGGCGAGAGCCCTCAAAACAATCTCGCTGGCTGGCTGATGCCATCCAGCATTGCCTCCTGTCTGCTGAGTTCCTTGGTGGTCGGTTCATTCTGACAGGTTTAGGCAAGGGAGGAACTCAGGTGCAGACAGGGATTCTCAAACAAAGGGTTTATTACAAAAAGGGGAAACAAAAACCCACGAGGGGGAAAACACGGAGCAAGGTAAAGACTAAATAACTAAAACAGGACTGGACTGACAAGATAAACAAGGACTCTAAATACTAACTATAAACAAACACTCACGGTAATACAAACACTTCTTAAGGAACAATCACAGAGTGGAACAATCACAATCACAGGTACAAATCTCAATGACAATGAACCGACGCAAGACAGAGCACACTAGGAGATCTAAATAGGGGTACTAATCAAGACACGACAGGTGTTACAGATAGGACAATCAAGACACGACTAGGTTAACAAGGGGGGCGGGGCAAGGGAACGAGACAACACAAGCACATGGCCCAAAGACAAGGCCATGCGCTTGTACACAAAACATGGGTCTGTCATGATCCTGCCTCAAGACTAGGAAAAATCAAGGACACGAGGGCAGAATCATGACAGACTGTTGATGGCATACCTTTTAATGCAGTTACAGACACAGGTGCTGAGGCCACCATCATGTCTGAAGAGACATACAGCAAATTACCTGTTAAATCACCTACAGGACTGAAAAAGGTGTGTCTCCTAAATGCAGAAACTAGAAGGGAGATGTCAGCAACAGGAGAAGTGAAAGTGGAATTCAGAATTGGCACAAAAGTGTTGGAGTGGACATTTTGCATTGCACCAATTCGTCATGCCCTGCTCCTGGGTTTATATTTCTTAAAAGCTTCTGATTTCACCATTCATGCCTCTGTTAAAGTTTTCATGGGCTCAGAACTCTTCCCACCCTATATATCTGAAGGCAAAGGGCCAGACTACATCATTTCGAAAGTGACGTTAGAGAGTGATTTCACTGTGCCGCCAGAGTTTAGGGTGTGGTAGATCCCTTCTGTTCTAGAGCCTGTTAGCTTGGCCGATGGAGTTCAGGCAGTATCATGAATAACATGGAACAGAGGATTCTGGTTAGGCTATGCAACATCACAGCTTCCAGTAGACCCTTATCAGGGGGAGTCTGAAACACTCACGGAACCTCAGCAAGAGATGTCAATAGCTCTCCTGAATGAACACCAAGAAGTTTTTGTAGCAACTGATGATGATCTGGGGAAGTTCTCTGCACTGCAGCACAGAATTGATACCAGAATGGCTAAGCCTGTTCGACAGCCAGTGTGACGTACCCCTTTAGGAATCTGGAATCAGGAAACACATCTAAAAAAAATGCTTGAAGCAGGTATTGTGATCCACACAAACTCTGCATGGGCATCCCCTATTGTCCTCGTAAGGAAGAAAGATGGCGGGGTCCGTTGGTGCATAGATTATCGGATGCGGATGCGATTAATTAAGGATGCGTGTCCCCTACTAAAAATAGAGGAATGCCTCTATGTGCTGGGTGGTGCGAAGACATTCCTACCACTTGACCTTCAGTCAGAATACTGGAAGATTGAAATGAATAAAAAAGACAGATCCAAGACTGCTTTTGTGACAAGGTATTGATTATATGAGTACACCAGAATGCCATTTGGATTGTGTAACGCACCCAGCACATAACAGAGGGCCATGGAGTAATCTTGGGGGGTAGACTCACTTAAAATAATGTAATTATCAGGTTTTAGCCAGGTTTCTTTCAAACAGAGCACATCTAGATTATGATCAGTGATTATATAATTTACAAAAAGTGCTTTCGTAGAAATGGACCTGATATTCAATAAGCCAAGCTATATCATTTTTTTACTCATATTGCATCTGTATTTTATTTGTTGAACCTCAATTATATTGTTACTCTTAAATTGGTTTGGACGTTTTTTTTTATTTTTTGGTTCAGGGAACAGGCACAGTCTTTATAGTGTGATATCTAGGTGAAAGAGTCTGTGTGCTCAGAATTAACTGATTTCTGTGGCATGAAGCGACTAGCAGATGGTCGGTTTAGCCAGTCTGTCTGTTTCCTGACCTAGGCCCCAGTTAGTCAAATACAAACTCTAAAGGCCCATTCACACCAAGCACGATAACTATAAAGATAACGATAAAGATATAGTTCTAAAAATCATTCTCAATATTAAAGAATAGCACAGTCCACACTACAACTATAACGATAAAGGCACAGAGAAACGGTATCGTTGGAATCATTTGGAATCAACGATTTTTTTTCCAGCTGATGAACGATACAAACATTGACATCCAATGAGAATCCACCCTGCTATAACGAGCTTGAGGATTTAAAGTGGCAGACGCACTTGAATAAACTCTCAGAATAAACAGACGATATCGTTCGCTGATGTGGACGCTAATATCTTTATCTTTATAGTTATCTTTATAGTCTAGATGGAAATAGGGGTCCACACGCAACCCCCAGCTTTTTTTATGCCACCTGATTTTTTAAAATCCTTAAAGTGTATATTTTCATAATCTGCCAGGTGCCAAGCTGAAATAATGTCCCAAAGGGTTCTTTTTTAACCCTTTGCTGCACCCGACCGGAACCCAAAAAATCAAAAAATGATATAGAAAGTGGCATAACATTAGAAGTAAACAACATACAGAGACAAATGAACACATTTTCCCATATAATTCTGACCCCAGGAATGTAATCTCGAAGAATCAAATCTAAGATTAGAATTGCTTTAATTTATCTGATTCCAGAAGTAATTAGTTTATACTTCCTAAACAGTTTGTCCAGCTAATTTTGAAATCGGTATATCTTAAACAGTTCTGTTTATACTACTTTGTGGCCAACAAGCATATAAACAAAATTATAATTTATAAGCGACGAGCTGGGTAGCACAGGATCTGGGCAGAGTTTAACTTCAAAATATATGTCCCAAGACAATACTTCTTTATAAATGAAACACAAATTTATTGATCTACTTTTAAGGTTACATGGAACTACTCTGACAAACACACATACATACACATACAGTTACTGAAGATGAGGATTAACGGAATTTGAATGATGTCCCAAGGTATTGGTTGCAAGTTCTTAGATCGCACCAACACAAAAGCAGAGATTTGTCTTATCTTTACTGCTTAAGATCAATTTGCCCCAGCTTCAGCAGATGGAAGATTTGTTTGTCAAACACCTTTGATCAATTTAATGTATTCTTGACAAATCTTACTGGCTTCTTTTGATATTATTCTTTTCCCTCTATTATCACTTGATGTTAAATTAAGAAAAGACAACTACCCATATATATATATATATATATATATATATATATATATATATTAGAATAGGCTACCTATTGTTTTAATTTGTGTGACTGTTTAATGAACAGCCTTTCTAGAAGTCTGTGAACTGGTTTTTGCGTGTCAGTTGAGAACACCTGTGTGCTTTACCAAGGACATAACATGCACATGTGATTGCACAAAAGAAAACAGTAAATACTAGTGAAATGCAAAAAATGAATTCCACTCTATTGTGTGATGGTTATGAAACACTTTTTGCGAAGTTGTTTCAGTTTAACAGGAAATCTTTAAAAAAAAAAATTTTTTTATTACAGTACAGTTTGGTGTACCAACACACTATACTGATCATATCCAAATGTTTATTACTGTTTATATGACACAAATTAGATCTCTTTAATATCTAAATTATTTATCTTATAATGACATTAAACTGTAGCAAATGGAGACTTCTTTAGAAAAAGACCTATAGTTTGGTCAAGAAAACAAAGTCTGTTTATGAACTAGGGCTGGACGATTAATCGAAAAATAATCAAAACCGAAATTCATAAGCTTTAACCGACATAATTTTCCCGTGTCGGTTTTTTCTGTTTTTTAATCCTGTTAACACATCCCCCTTAAAAGCATACTAGCGCGTGTGTAGCCACATGACTCTGCCCCATCCAGTCAGTGGCATAAAAGCAAAGCGGTGTGAGCGTTGAGCCTTGCGTCTTCACTAAACTTTGTCAGTTGTATTTGTTTTATGGTTTGGACATTCAAGCGATTAGATGAACGGATGTGTATTCTTATATTGAGCTACCATGTTCGCGCAGCTTCATTGTGGCACGAACACTCATATAAACAGTAGCTATGAAGATCGTGAACGGGAACTCGGAGGACGAGAAGACAATGAAGAATCTCTTAATAAAAGAAGGTTGGAAACACGAAAGGTAAGGACTCCATACAGACAACTGGAAAAGACTGGTACTATATAGGGAGACTAATGACAATAAAGTGAATGCACCTGGTGCAGTTAGCAGGAGTGCAATTGCTGTGATGACAGGACAAGACTAGTGGAATACTAGTGCCTACGGTGAAGTGCCTAAGGGGATGTGAGTCCACTAGTGGACACCCAGGGAAACAGAGACTAGACAGCGTGACATTACCCCCTCCTCCATGGAGCAGCTGCCAGATGCTCCAGCCCGAACCCAAGGGAAGACCAAAGACACAAAGATACCAGGAGGGAGGTGGAGCGGCGGAGGACCAGGGGGAGGGACGGAGTGCCAGGTAAAATGGGGAAAACAAAGACAAGAGGACCAGGTAAAATGGGGAAACAGAGACAAGACGACCAGGTAAAATGGGGAAACAGGGATAAGACGACCAGGTAAAATGGGGAAACAGAAACAAGAGAAGTAAAACACAAAACAAGGAGTCCAGGAGGGAGGTGGACCGGTAGAGGATCAGGGGGAGGGACGGAGGGCCAGGTCCAAAGGTGGAAAACAGGCAGAAGAATGAAAAAAAAAACACAAAAACACAAGTCCAGGAATGACATAGCGTGACGCCCACCAGGGCAGAGCAGAAGACCACCACATCCGGTGCTGGGTTGGTGACCATCTTGTGCAATGGCGCTGGGCCGGCGGCCATTCTGTGCAGCGGCGCTGGGCTGATGGCCATCTCGTGCAGTGGCGTTGGATCAGTAGACGTACGCCTCCTTTCTCCTCTCCGTCCACCATATATAGTACAGACCAAAAGTTTGGACACACCTTGTCATTCAAAGAGTTCACACTGAAGGAATCAAAACTATTAATTAACACATGTGGAATTATATACATAACAAATTCTAGGTTCTTCAAAGTAGCCACATTTTGCTTTGATTACTGCTTTGCACACTCTTGGCATTCTCTTGATGAGCTTCAAGAGATAGTCACCTGAAATGGTCTTCCAACAGTCTTGAAGGAGTTCCCAGAGATTCTTAGCACTTGTTGGCCCTTTTGCCTTCACTCTGCGGTCCAGCTCACCCCAAACCATCTCGATTGGGTTCAGGTCCAGTGACTGTGGAGGCCAGGTCCCCATCACTCTCCTTCTTGGTCAAATAGCCCTTACACAGCCTGGAGGTGTGTTTGGAGTCATTGTCCTGTTGAAAAATAAATGATGGTCTAACTAAATGCAAACCGGATGGAATAGCATGCCGCTGCAAGATGCTGTGGTAGCCATGCTGGTTCAGTATGCCTTCAATTTTGAATAAATCCCCAACAGTGTCACCAGCAAAGCACCCCCACACCATCACACCTCCTCCTCCATGCTTCACGGTGGGAACCAGGCATGTAGAGTCTATCCGTTCACCTTTTCTGCGTTGCACAAAGACACGGTGGTTTGAACCAAAGATCTCAAATTTGGACTCATCAGACCAAAGCACAGATTTCCACTGGTCTAATGTTCATTCCTTGTGTTCTTTAGCCCCAGACAAGTCTCTTCTGCTTTTTGCCTTTCTTTAGCAGTGGTTTCCTAGCAGATATTCTACCATGAAGGCCTGATTCACACAGTCTCCTCATAACAGTTGTTCTAGGGATGTGTCTGCTGCTAGAACTCTGTGTGCCATTGACCTGGTCTCTAATCTGAGCTGCTGTTAACCTGCGATTTCTGAGACTGGTGACCCGGATGAACTTATCCTCAGCAGCAGAGGTGACTCTTGGTCTTTCTTTCTTGGAGTGGTTCGCATGTGAGCCAGTTTCTTTGTAGTGCTTGATGGTTTTTGTGACTGCACTTGGGGACACTTTCAAAGTTTTCCCAATTTTTCGGACTGACTGACCTTCATTTCTTAAATGATGGACACTCGTTTTCCTGTACTTAGCTGCTTTTTTCTTGCCATAATACAAATTCTAACAGTCTATTCAGTAGGACTATCAGCTGTGTATCCACCTGACTTCTGCACAACACAACTGACGGTCCCAACCCCATTTATAAGGCAAAAAATCAGACTTATTAAACCTGACAGGGCATACCTGTGAAGTGAAAACCATTTTAGGTGACTACCTCTTGAAGCTCATCAAGAGAATGACAAGAGTGTGCAAAGCAGTAATCAAAGCAAAAGGTGGCTACTTATAAGAACCTACAATATGACATATTTTCAATTGTCTCACACTTTTTTGTTATGTATATAATTCCACATGTGTTAATTCATAGTCTTGATGCCTTCAGTGTGACTCTACAATTTGCATAGTCATGAAAATAAAGAAAACTCTTTGAATAAGAAGGTGTGTCCAAACTTTTGGTCTGTACTGTATATATAAATTATGTGTGTGTGTGTGTGTGTGTGTGTGTCTCCAATATTATACAGTGCATTGAGAAACTTGAGACTGCACATTCAGCTGATTAATTATAATTACCATTAAATAGGTTTAAATATGATTAACTCTCACCATTATATTAAATTTAGTTCTGTTCTAAGACTTTTATTTGTGTTCCCTCAGTTCATGCCTTCCTTTGTTTTTGATTTCTAGCTACTCTTTAGTTTTCATTGCTACAATCAGTAAGTTCTGTGCTTCAGCTGTGTTTTATTAATCTAATTTGTGTCTGCTTTATATAATTTACCCAAACAGTCACTCTTTGTCATGGTCACAGTTATGCTTATGTGTTTGTTAACAATGCCTGCCTGATCCTTTTGGATTTATTAAACGTTGTTGTGTGGAACTTTATTCCTCTGCCTTCATCTGTTCATACATTAACACCCCTTAATAATGGTAAAATCACTTCATCTTATATGAGTTTCTTATTGCTTTTATAAAATGGCAACAACATGTATTATGATATAAGGTGTTCTATAAGTTAAGTTACTTTTTTGATAACACTTTCATTTATAATGAAAGTTAATACCAGTGTTATTTCAATATTTTTATATTATTTATTAATATTTTAAATTAACTTTCATTTCTACTGTATATGAATTACTGTTGATTTACAATAAATATACAGAAGCTCCTTGTTCCTTTTTATCCAGGTTTGACGGCCAGTGTACGTTTCCTCATATGAACAATAGATTAAATTAGTTACTCCATTCAGACCTACATACAGGCATATCATGTAAAACAAAGATAATCAATTAAGCAACTGAAGGCAATAATGTTCTGACTAAAATACCACTCCGTCAAAGTCAATTGTGCAGTGCACATATTATTCAAACTAGTTTCAATGTTTTATCAGTTACCAATGATTTCGAATGAACTGTACAAAGCAAAGGTAAGCAATGCAAATATAATTTTTATGCAAATTTATTGCTGTTTGACAAAAAGAACATTATCATCATAAAGTCAAGGTTTAAGAGTTAAAGCACACAATGTATCAAAACAGACATACAGCAGCCACAAACACAGAGACCATCAGTGGACAAGAGCAATGCAATAACAACTTTATATGGAACATATCTTTGCATATTTGCTTACATTAAGGCCATTTTGAGGTTGGATTCAGATTCAACTCCTCCCACCTTACATATCCTTAAACCTACCCGTCTCCACCCCCTGATCCCTGAACACCATTTAATAATGGAAAAAAAGTGCAACATGTGTCTTTGTGTCTTTTTGCTACTATAAAATGGCAACAAGGGTCATGGTATATATATATATATATATATATATTTACATATATTAACATGAAGATATTTAAAAAAAATTGTAACAATTTAGATTTAGCTTTTCATTATATATTCCTTAACTTTAATATTTTAACTTTTATGAGTTTGAGTTTTTCTTCTAAAATATCTTCTTTTGCATTCAGCGGAAGAAAGTCAGTCTTACAGGTCTGGAACAACTTCTGGTGAGTAACTGATGACAGAAAGTCATTTTAGGGTAGAATGTCCCTTTATATATCAACTATTTTACAGTGGCTTTGGCTCATTTGTTTAGTGTATTTCAAACACCAGCAGACCCCCCAGACCCCCCTCAATTTCGAACACTTGTTTAGTGTATATTTCACCAGCAGAAGTCTCAGCTGCTTTGCTCATATGTGATGTTGGTTGCAGGTTTGCTGATCACAGCCATTTTAATCACCCCCTTAGTGTTTGACTTGAGCAGATCACATTTGAACATTTCCATGAAGCCTTGCTTAAAACAATCCCCCGACAACGTGTAGAGCGGCAGGTTGAAAATGATGTTGAGTACAGCGATCGGCCTTGAGATAATATAGGCGGCATGAACGCAGCGGTCCATGCAGTTGTTTTCCGGAGTACGATTCGTGTAAATCCTCAAAGCTCGTAGCACATGAAAAGGAAAAAAGCACACAATGAAGCATGTCAAAATCAACACAATGAGTCGCCTTGCTCGAACCCGTTTGGTGCTTCCCATATGAGGACCCTTCTTGAGTTCTTTCATGATGCGCCAATAGCAAAGACAGACCACAACTAGAGGAACCAAATATCCAACTACTGTCAACACCCAACTATACGGCCAGATGATTTCTGGATTGTTACTCGCGAGATCCAAGCAGTAAGTTTTGTTGTTGTTCTCCACTGTGTCAAAAAAGTTAAAAACTGGACTTATTTCTGCAACTGCCACAGCCCAACACAGCACGCAAGCCAACGTGCCCCAACGCTTCTGCTTGATGCTGTGTCCATGTGACGGGTGCACGACTGCCACGTACCGAAAAATAGCCATACAGGTGAGGAAGAGGATGCTGCCATAGAGGTTGAAGTGGAAGATGAAGCGTGTGAAGCGACACATGATGTTTCCCAGCGTCCACGAGTCATCAAGCAAGTAGTAGTAGGTCAAGAAGGGCAAGCAGACCATGAAAAGGAGGTCAGTGATGATGAGGTTCACCATGATGATGGTGCTGCTCTTCCAGGGACGAACTTTGACCGTGTAGACAAGCAGAGCAGTGATGTTACCCACAACACCTACAATGAAGATTAAGATGTACATGGTGGGGAGATAGTAGCGTTTCACAAGATCGTCCGCGTTGGTGCAGTTGTCAAGTGAAGTGTTTCTCGAGCCATAGTAAAGGTTGCTCATGGTTGTTCCTGCAGCAGGAATGAAGAGTAAAAAAGAAAAAGTATTAGAAAGCACACATGGTAAGTCTAAAAATGTCTAACTGATGGGAGTTTAGATACTCGTCTTGTTTTCTGCTTTGCTTTAATCTCTGAAAAGAATTCCTGGGATTTTAGGCACGACCTGGTTTGGTTTGCTATACCTGATTTTACACAATAACCCCATTTAAGTCACTGACACACTTCAAACACTGCAGTCTGCATGCAATCTCTGTTTATTTAGTAAATTTCAACACTTGTGAAATTCCAAGATGGATCTGTTCCAGTTGAATATTTATTTTTAATAATAATAGTAATAGAAAAAGACATATAGTTACAATACAATATATACATATATATATATATATATATATATATATATATATATAAAGAGTTCAGATGCAAAAGCCTCTAAGTGCCATCTGAAATTTTCATCTAAAATTAGGATTTTTATCTGTCTCCTATATTTATTTTCAGTTATTTCACTTTAATAGCCTGGAAAAGGACCTGGACATTGCCATTAAAGTAAAATGACTCAAACTAAGCATAGGAGCTTGATAAAAATCCTAATTTTAGATGAAAATTTCAGATGGCATTTAGAGGTTTTTGCATCTGAACTCTTCATATATATATATATATATATATATATACATATATATAGATATATGGGGAAGTGAGACCACTAGTGGACACCCAGGGAAACAGAGATCAGACCTCTTGAGTAGTCGGGTTGGCCTACCATCCCAGATACTGACTGACCAGGGCACCCCCTTCATGTCCCGGGTGATGGCTGACCTCTGCAAGCTCCTCCAAATAAAACAGCTCCGCACCACCGTATACCACCCGCAAAAGGACGGCCTGGTCGAACGCTTCAACCAGACCCTGAAGCAGATGCTGCGGCGGGTGGCTGCTGAGAACAAGCGCGACTGGGACAAGATGCTGCCCTATGTCCTCTTCGGCATTCGGGAGGTACCCCAGGCGTCCACCGGTCTCACCCCTTTCGAGCTCCTTTTCGGCCGACAGCCCCGCGGCCTGCTTGATGTCGCCCGAAAAGCCTGGGAACAGCAGCCGGCCGTCCACCACTCCACCATCGAGACCATTAACAGGGTCATGCCCATCATCCGGGAGCACCTTGCCAAAGCCCAGAAGGCCCAGCAACGACATTAAAACAGGGCGGCCCAACCACGGGAGTTTCAGCCTGGAGACCAAGTTATGGTCCTAGTCCCCACTGCCGCCTGTAAATTCTTGGCCAACTGGCAGGGACCCTATACCGTGACAGAAAGGATCGGCCCTGTCACCTACCGGGTCCGGCAGCCCAGACGACGCATAGAGGACCAACTGTACCACGTGAACCTTCTGAAGCGCTGGGTCGGGACCGAGCCCCAGCTTGCAGCCCTCGCTCAGTGACCTCCTGTGGCTGTGGACATGGATCCCCACCTCTCGGTCGCCCAAAAGTCAGAGCTGCCACACCTGGTCAGTGAGTTCACCGATGTGTTCTCTCCCCAGCCAGGGTGGACCCACGTACTCAAGCACGATATCCGCACAGCACCCGGAGTGATCGTCCAGCAGTGGCCCTATCGTGTTCCGGAGGCTCGGCGCCACGCCACTGAGGAGGAGGTACAGGAGATGTTAAGGTTAGGAACCATCGAACCATCATGCAACCCTTGGTCCAGCCCAATTATCATGGGTCCAAAGCTCGACGGCACCTTCCGTTTTTGCAACGACTTCCGCTGCCTGAATGAAGTCTCGGAGTTTGACGGCTACCCAATGCCGCGAGTGGACGAACTCTTGGATTGACTAGGAAGGGCCCGGTATATCTCAACTCTTGACCTCACCAAGGTGTACTGGCAGGTTATTTACTGCTAGGCATTTAAACAGACCTTTGCTCTTAATTCTGATCGGTCCAACGCAATAACGAAATCTGAGGGATTGGTAATGCTGCACTGTAATCATAGTTATTTATATTTTTCATTATATTTTATTATATGATATTGGTTTGAGACTGAGAGCATTTTATTTAGTGGAGAACTTTGCAGCAGTATTTTATTTCTTATTCTTTTTTATTTTATATATATTTAATTAAAAACTATTTTAAAAAAAAGTGTAAACAAATTGTTAAAAAAAAGTTTATCGTAATTGTCACACACCTGGACTCATTTAGTGTTTTTGCCCCAGTGACCCAGTTTCTGTCTTCCGTGTTTAGTTTGATTAGTTCCCAGGTGTGTCTATTATCTTCCTCATGTGTTCCATGTCCCTGTTAATTTAGTTATTCCATCCACCTGTGTTTCCCCATTATCCTCTGTACATAAGCCTTGTCCTTTCAGTTCTGTTTTGTCGGGTCTACTTGTCATCAACTGGTTACTTGTTACTAACTCACTCACTTACGTGTGTCTATTGCTGTGCTCCATGAGTTGAATATATTAAATACCTTATTTCGTTTATCCTCGGCTCCGTATTCCTTCAGGCAGCGTAAAACCGTGACAGAAGACCCGACCCAAAAAGAAAGTAGAAAACTGCGTGTTTTTTCCCTCCGTTTTGTTTTTGTTTTTTCACAGTCTTTTTGTTTCGTAGTGTTGATGGATCCCCTCTCTAGCCCCGGATTCCTCCTCCTCATGCTGGAGCAGGAAGGACGCTCTCTCGAGGACCACACCAGACGGTTCCTACTGTTAGCTAATGCCACCAGCTACCCGGACGACGTGCTCTGCGCCTTCTACAATGCCAGCCTGAACCCCAAGTGCAGAGCGTTGTCGTCCGAAGATGGTCCTCGGGAGGATTTCGCCGCATTCGTGGAGTGGACTCTGGCGAGAAATGGCTCACCTTTCACCGTCTGCCCGATAGAGGATCTCGCCAGTCCCACTCCCAACCCAGAGACCAGCCAGCCACCATCACGCCGCACGGAGCCAGAGCCCACCGCAGCCGCAGAGCCCGAGCCATCCACTGACAGGGAACAGGATCTCGAGAGCGCGACTGACCAGGTGTGTGAGCCGGCAACACCGTGCATCGTGGGAGTCCTCGTGGAGATCGAGGGCGTGGAGGAAAGCCCTGCCCACTCTCCTGCAACTGAGGGTGAGTTGTATGCAGTCTCTGAAGATCGTATGGAGCAAGTTCTGGATCTGATGGACTGGTCTATGGAGGTAATCCCTAATTTTCCTGTTTCCCCGCTGGTTCCGTCCAGCCCTGATTCCCCTGTATACCCTCTCAGTCTCCCACTCCTACCTCCTCCAGTCATTTCCTCTGCTCCATTTCCGCTGGTTCCATCCAGCCCTGAATTTTCTGTTTCTCTGCTGGTTCCGCCCAGCCCTAAGTTTTCTGTTTCTCCGCTGGTTCCTCCCAGCCCTGAGTTTTCTGTTTCTCCGCTGGTTCCATCCAGACATGAATCTTCTGTTTCTCCGCTGGTTCCGCCCAGCTCTAAATCTTCTGTGTGTCCGCTGGTTCCGCCCAGCTCTGAATCTTCTGTCTCTCCGCTGGTTCCGCCCAGCCCTGAACCTTCTGTGTCTCCTGTATTCCCTCCCAGCCTCCCTCTCCCACTTCCTCTCAAACCTGCTGGTCCCTCTACTCCACTTTCGCTGGTTCCGTCCAGCCCTGATCCTCCTGTCCTTCCTCCCATCCTTCCTCTCTGTCCTCCTCCTAGACCAGCCAGTTCCTCGCCATCCCTGCTGGTGCCAGTCAGTCCCGCAGCTCACCCTCTGTCCGCGCCATCGGGGCACGATGGTTCGCCACTGGACTGCCAGTCTCCAGCTCTGCCTTGGCGCGTTAAGGCCCTGTCTCCGCCTCCAGCCTCCGAGCCCTGGACTCCTCCTCGGTCCTTCGACCCAGCGGCTCCGCCTTGGCTCTTAGCTCCCTCGTCTCCACCGTGGCCTGTCATCCCACCTGCTCCACCGGGCTCCCTCGTCCCTCCGGCTCCACCTTGGTCAGTCGTCGACCATCCGCCGCCTCGGGACTCCTCTCCTCAGGTTCCACCTCGTCACTCCATCCCTCCGGCTTTGTCATGCTCCTCCTTCCCTCCGGTTTCACCTCCATCCTCGGTCGCTCCGGCTCCACAGCGGTCTGCCAGGACCCTGCCTCCGCCTTGGTCGCCTGAGCCTTCTGCTCCACCTAGGCCCTCCGGATCCTCGACGTCCCCCTGGCTCTGCGGCTGTGCTGCTCCATCTTGGGCTCCTCACCCACCGGTGCAGTCTCCGCCTGTCGGCCCCCTGGTGTCGTCGACCCCTCCTTCACCATGGCTCCTCCCGCCGTCGACTCCACCTTGGATCTCCGTCCTGGCTGGTCTCTGGTGGACCATCTGGCTCCTCCTGCTCCTGTCTCCTCCCTGGCTCCTCCCTCCGTCGTCTCCTCCCTGGCTCCTTCCTCCGTGGTCCCTGTCTAGTGGCCCCCTCCTGGGAGTCCGTCCTCCACCGGAACCTCCTTCCAAGTTACCACACACGCCTTCCTTGGTTGTTTTCTACGGTGCGAGGACGCACCTACAGGGAGGGGGGAGTACTGTCACACACCTGGACTCATTTAGTGTTTTTGCCCCAGTGACCCAGTTTCTGTCTTCCGTGTTTAGTTTGATTAGTTCCCAGGTGTGTCTATTATCTTCCTCATGTGTTCCATGTCCCTGTTAATTTAGTTATTCCATCCACCTGTGTTTCCCCATTATCCTCTGTACATAAGCCTTGTCCTTTCAGTTCTGTTTTGTCGGGTCTACTTGTCATCAACTGGTTACTTGTTACTAACTCACTCACTTACGTGTGTCTATTGCTGTGCTCCATGAGTTGAATATATTAAATACCTTATTTCGTTTATCCTCGGCTCCGTATTCCTTCAGGCAGCGTAAAACCGTGACAGTAATAAACAACCTGCAGTTTAATGTTTGCATTTCTTTCCCTTACTGTACCGAAAATGAACCGAACCATGACTTTAAAACCGAGGTACATACCGAACCGTGATTTTTGCATACCGTTACACCCCTAATATATATATATATATATATATATATATGTATATATATATATAGTTTTGTTTTGTTTTTTCAGTTCATTCACTCAATTTAAAGTGATTGTGCACATTGCATTCACTCAACTTGAATGTGAAGCTGTATAAGGATATAATACCAAATGTAACTATTTGCAACAATCATTTTTTACACTAATAATTCAAAATATATTCTATGAGAATATCTTCTGTTATGCTGTTTTGCTTCTATGTATCTGTCAAAATGCCAATGATTTAAAAATACTAGAAAAGCTTAATTTCTGTTT
>NC_068371.1:227803-260983 GCF_023724105.1 Carassius gibelio | reverse complement strand
CACTATCTTCCAGATTGGAGAAATCACATAAACGCATGTTCACATGCTCTAGGTGCTTTAAATGGTTCAGATAGCAACTGGAATGTGGACAACTTTTAATGTACGATTTTGTAAAAACAGACAAGACGCCCATTGCTACTGTCTGCTATATGTCAGTGTACTAATCAATATTTGTTTTGCTCGTTTCTGATAAAACAATAAAATAGAGAACTTGATATATTGTAGCAACATGGTTCTCTTGCATCAGTGTTGAGAAAGCTACTTTTAAACGGTTGCTCTCCAAGCTACCAGCTACTTATGATGTTAAGTTACATTATAATCAAGCAATTTGAAATAGAAGCTTCCCTGTAGGCTAATAACATAAAGTAACAAACTACAGTGAAGCTGCCTAAAGGGATGATTTTTTCTTCTAATTTATTTATTTAATAATACATAACTATCATTTATAATTTAATCTAAGCCATATTCTTATTACATTATAATCTTTTCTAGATTACAACCTTATTAATATAACTAATATATACATTACATAAAACAGCAGCATTAAACTAAACATATCAGTTGATTTTTAACCAATAAATCAAAAAAATGTATTCACTAGAATGAGTCTGACTTTTCAATGCTATACATCAGAGATAGCGAAAGAGGAGTATGCAGGATTGTGTTTAATTATAGCTTCTGAAAAACATATGTAAACGTAAGTGTATTTATTTATTTTGTAATATAAAATATAAAATTAATATAGAAGTCTTTGAAATCGTTTGAACTAGAGTTGCGTGCATCTCTTAATTCCCTCACAGAAGCACTCATCTGTTGCTGTTGATGTCTGTTGTAGTTTGTTGTTTGTCTCATTTTTTTCTTTTTCTTTTTTAACTGTGAGACAGTGACCCAGTGTTGCCACCTTGTGGACAAAAAAAAAAGTCTGTGGCGTATGCGCAAGCTAACTACGTGCTAATAGCAAAATTTTGTCTGTGCACATACAGTACACTCATACATATCCTGATGTTTAAATTTATGTCACGAGCACTGTATGCATGCCTTAGCATATGCATAAAAACCATATACTTTGACCTTGAGAATGAAGCAAACTGTGATTTATTGCTTGACAGTTAAATCTGTTCTTCCTAAGTGGGTGGTTTTTGCCCTAGAATAAGCTGCGATATGGACTAGAACGCATGATGTGAGACTAGTTCCCTAACACTGAATGCTATAAAGATGTGCTCACACTAAATGTATGGTGAAAAGGAGAAGAAGAATTATGCTTTCTCTGACAGCACTGCAGACACAATCTGCATCATCGCTTATTGCATGTGCACGTGAATGCACACACTCAAACTGTTTAACACTGTCGGACATAAAAGCCTGTGTAACGGGACTAGGTGAGCAGATACATTTTGTAAATGCTTTAATGTATGGTTTGCTTGCATAAACACACACTCTCTCTCTCTCTCTCTCTCTCTCTCTCACACACACACACATTAGGTTGTCTCTGATTTATGAGGTTCAGGTTAACTTGATGGGGGGTTTTGCACAGTGAGTGCCAGTTTTACTCGCATAAACAAATCTCTTGTGTGTTTATGTGTTTGTGCACATCTGACAGCCGCTGCTCTGTGATGCATTCATGTAGGTCAGTGTGAACCTTTTTTTTGTGTTGTATTTTGTATACATTAGCCCTGTTCCAAAACCCTAGTGAACTGCCCTGCTGTCTGTTGTCTACATAGACAGCTTTCTTCCAAAATATCATATCAGAATAGATCACTGATGTAAAACTGAATGTGACATTTTACGTTATTCTTTGTTAATGGTTTAATAATAAAAAAAGAAGCTTTGTTTGAAGTTCTAAGAGTATCGTGTCGTGAGATCGGTATTGTGTACAATTACATTTCTTGAAATTAACAAGTTTGGTGTTTCACAGAAGAAGTCAGGTAGGGCTGCATGATTAATCAAATGTGATTGTCATGCACATCTTTTCAGTAAAGCCGGTTCTGTAATCAGTAGTAAATCTCATGTGCTTTCGCACAGAGCCATAGTTCACTGTCAAGCTACGCAAAAGAGCGTTCATAATTACGGGATTATGAAACCGAAGAAATCATTCTGCGATTATGAAAGCTATTTGTGTAGCTTGTCAGTGAACTGCGGGTATGTGTAGTAAATGCTGCATCATCTGAAAGCACGTGAAAATACCATATTTTATAACGTTTTTACGTTACTCACTTCATGTGAGATGATGGGGTTTCTTACACAGAATAAGGCCCGCAACATATTTTATGGTATTCTAAGCAGGGATAAAGTTTATGTTGATTAGCATTCCAATATTATATACTTTATTCTAATAAAAATTAAAATAAGACAGACTCAGATAAACCAAATATTGTTGTAGTCGTGTGTTTATTAGTCAAGTTGAATCAATGAAAGCAGTTAAATCTTTTGTTTATTCAGCATCCGCTATCAGCATTTCTGATTTGTCCTGCGGGGCATATTTGGAGTTTCTGCGTGAGAGCGCCCTCTGGCCATTGGATGGAGATTTACTGCTGATCACAGAGCTGTGCTTCATTGAAAGATACATATGACAATCACAACTTCTGCCTAACTGCGATTTATCACTTTTGTTTTTAATTTTGTGTTAAATTTTGATAAAGTGATAAAGGTGAGTAAATTAGGGCAGAATTTTAACTATACCTGTAAGACTTTTGAAGCTGGTCTTCAGACTTGACCAAGCTGGTGTTTCTTTTCAGCCTGACCGACTGAAAAGAAAACCTTTCTAAACACAAACTCAAACAGCATGTGATTTGATGCTAACTTGTTACTATAGTACAGTGAGATACTCTAATAATCATAATGCATAATATTGTAGATCAGTTCATTATGACTGTGTTTGTCAGTGTTTAATGAAAAATGTATTTACAATTTACATTTATCGTCACTTGTCCACCAGTTTGGGTGAATATTTTACTTCTCTGCTTCAGTCAAAAAGCCGCTCAAACCAGCTTGACACACCAATGTCGGAAAATCATAGAAGCCAAAGTGAACAGAAAAAAACTCACAAATTCAAGATACCAAAAAAAAAAAGACAAGTACAATATGTAAGATATTTGCAGTAAAATGTCCAAAAACCATTAGGCTAGTGTTATATATTTTGTCCAGCTGATTACTAACAATATCTCTAATGTTTTCAACTACTTGTAAATCATGAGAAAATTCCTATTCTTAACAGTAACACATGGCACTGCAGTCACCTGTCAATGACGTTACCCTTTGTGACTGACTTTACTGACGTAGAAACCACATGACCACAGTGCCGTGGACAAATGCGGAAGTAGTGTCTAGCGTCCAGCACACCACTAGCTTGTTTCAATCAGTTCCTTATTTACTTGCACGTTTTATGGTTGATTGTGTTACTTATTTATGGAACATAATTACGGTTTACTGTCTGCCGCTGGTTCTGTCAACAAATACATCTCCCGTAAACGTACGGGCCAACTTAACAACCCAAGAAAAGATTTGGACAAGAGGAGAGAAAAAGCAAGGATCAATATTGGTGTTGCATTTTCTAGATGGAGAGAGCTACGTGTCTGATCCCTAGTCTGATCGCGCTTTGCATTGACTTTGTATGTAATCTACTCGCGCAAATCGTTGAACTCGCATTTGAAAATTATGAAATCAAACACAATTTTTATAAAACTCATCTGTTAAATCCATGACTTATCTTTCCGTCTGATTGATGGCCACCAGCGATTGGGTAGAAGACAACAAATCCCATCATTCCACGCTCCTTCTTAGCGTCATCAAACCACGCGATTGTTATTGTTTTGGTAGTGCGCCCTCTAGTGGCAGGTCCTACAACCTGTACCTTCAACTGAAATATGACAATAAATAAAACATGTCGACTGTGGCATTACATTTACTGTAGATGTGCTCAAGTTGTAAAATTATTTAATAAAAATTTTGGGCTCATTTTGCCTACATAGCTTCAAAGAATAACTATTTCTCCACATAAAAAAAATAAATAAATAAATAAATAAAAACTTTTTATATATTTTGTTAATCAACATTAATAATCATTATTACAATATTAAGGGCAATAATTGACAATTATGATATTTGTTATAATATTGCACCTTTACCCTGTAATGAGTTTTTATTATTATTATTATTATTATTGCATAATTTATATACTTCACTTAGACTGTTTAAAATTACATTCATATCATAACATTATGCAACTGTTGTGTAAATATGGCATGAATAATTTATGCCGACTTTGAGCAGCATTAAGCAGTCTGTGTAAGTGTGAATAAATATGTCATGTTGGATGCACCTTCTATGCCAGCTTGGCAATGAAAACCTTTAGGATATCCACTTTTTCTTACCATGAAGAAAATTTGAATAATCGAATGAACCTTTTTGTGCAATGGAAAGGTTACATTGATGTTAGAGGTTTTCATGGAACCATCAATGCCAATAAATGCAATACATATAGTCTTAGTATCTTATCCACAATCTCGATAAGTAATTTTTACACATTTAGGTCAAATAGATACTCTACAGGAAATGTTGACTGCAGCTGGCTTGTTTATCTAATCAAGAGGTATGATAATAATTCAAAAAGTAATTTTGTTTGGAAAAATATATAGCTCACTAGAATGAGACACTCCTCATTTGAACGTGTATGTTTTGAGAAGGGTGAAGTGAGGGAGATTTCTGATATACAGAGCCAAACGCTATCCTTTCCTCCACTTTAACACGTTGTCTGAAAACCACTAAACTAACTCAGCAGATAAATGGCTCCAGATCAAAACAACATTGATTTTGGGAGGAGCAAGAAGGTAAGAGAAATGAAGAGGGAGGAAGCAGGATACACCCATCAAGGATTAATTCTATACTGAACTCAGATGAAAGACATTTTCAGTCTAGTGTAGCATTACACTGTGAAAATGTCTGGAATATCCCAACAAGTACAAAAGTATTTTTACAACATTTAATGGTGTTAGATTTTGGTGCCATTGCACTTGCTTATTATAATAATAAAAATAATAAATAAATAAATACATATAAGAAAAGCAAATTTTACTTTGTGAATTTAACTAATATTAGAATTTAATAATTTTAATTAATTAATTAAAATTAATTTTTTAATTATTTTTTTGTAAATGGAAGAGAATTACATGCACAAGACAAATTTCTCACTTGTGGATAAATACAAACATTAAACTGAGTAGAGCAATGCGCACAGGAAGTTATTTGACGAAAAAAACCTTTACCTCATGACGAATTATATCAATGACTTACAAAATAAAGTTATGAAAATAATGTATGAGAGTCATAACATTTAAGTGTAGGTTACCTACAGGTTAATTTAAAAAATAAATAAGACTGGAGCGCTGGTATATGTCAGTTATTCAGATTTATTTGACATAATTTGAATTCAGAATGATAAATTGTTAAGAAGAAATATACAAAGACTGAAGTCTCATTCCCCTCTCTTTCACTGGCTATTAGAGTTTTATGTTATCTTTAAGTCATTTACTGCAAAAAAAAAAAAAAAAAAAAAAAAAAAAACATTATGATGATGATATGCTGTATGTTGTATCAGGTTGGATGCGGTAATGAGGCTCTTAAAACGTGCTAACAACGTCATAACAATGTTTCTGCAATATTGTGAAAGCATTATGCATTGTATTAAGTACTGTATGTAGGATAAAACAGTTATCACAACCTGTTCTCGACTTACTATAAAAAGGGTTTTACAGCATAGTTGTAGCTAGCTGGGATCAACAATCAAAGTGTGAATTTATGTGAACAGCAAGTATGTTTGTCTGTGCATGTGTATGTGGGGAGTGAGATGCAGGAATATCTGGCCTTTACATAGTGTACATGGGGCCGACTGTGAACTGCGTAAAGAGAGTTCTGAAATTATTTATGGCATGCAAAAGCCAGCAGCTCACGTACCCTTGGGTGCATCAAAGTAATAGTGTTTAAAGAGTATTTTTTGCCTTTTTTAAATGTCCCATTTTTCACCACACACACACACACATCACTGTCACATTACTCAAGCATTATTTGCTATAGAAAAAGGAAACAATAATGCAGAGAACAATCAGCCAACAATACAACGTTATTCGACAGTGAATTTGTTGAAGATTCTCTCCTGACACTTCACAAATACACTCATTAATCTCTTATTTGCTCTTGAAGGTCACAAAGTCCCAGCTAGATTGGGTAGTTTACTGGGAAGCATGCAAATTCAATTTCCAGCTAAGAAGTTATTAAAGCCCTGAAACCCGAAAAATATATTGGTTGGCCCCTAAATGTCACTACCTTTTAGGATCAACCTATATCACCATTCCTGCCTTCCCAATAGAATAAACTTTGGGCAGTAAATTGTAATACATTGGTAATAAACACCTTCCTCAGCTTGTCACCTCACCTTTTAGCTTTGGAAACATTGATCCCATGCAGTCTCTGGTATGATCACGATTCAGGAAAACTATTTATTGCTTCCTTCAGAAGTGGTATCCTTCCCAACTGCTGGTTTCAGGTGTCTGCTGTGTTTGTTTGTAGCTATTATGTCATGCACAATTCCCCAGGGAAGGTAACCAGTGCTTTTCTTGATGGGGAGTCTGTACTGAATCCTTTGTCAACCTTTGGGGGTCTGCAGTGAATACCTGGAGTTGGACGTATGTCTCCACAGTCCATCAACAGCCTCTGTGCCAGGTGGACAGACGTGATGCTAAGCCTTGCTGCCAAGTTCTTCGCAGACATTCACCCTACGGTGGTAAACAGGTGGCAAATTTTAGTCAGTCCTGCAGTCATCAGGACCTCCTACAGGAGTGCAGTAAGTGCAGGATTTGTGCAACACTAGCTTCCACTTAATTCAAAGCACCCAGCCAAACCTGTCTGAAAAATTAAAGTGTACATTGTTGATCACAGGTTGCACTGACATAGTGACTTATGTGATCTACCACTCTGAAATTGATTGAAGCCATCTTTATCTTGTTTTAGCTGATTTTTTGGAAAATTACTTTTGCATAATATTTATCCCATCATTCTGAATTCTGCCATTACTTGCTCACCCTGTTGTTTTAAAACTGTAAGACTGTCTATATGACTGAAAATTTGACAACTTTGCAATTGAGGTCCTTAGAAGTCATCATAAAGTAGTCTTCTGAAGCCATGTGATAGTTTTTTTGTGAGAAACTCAGTTTAAGTAATTATGCACTTTAGACTGTTCAATGAATAAATAAAAAATCCTTCAACTATAGAAAGGGAAGCCAAAACATCTTAGTATGGTTGCTGTCATCTTGCACCAATGATGTCATTCGAAGCAGTAGCGCAGTAGTGAATCATTTGGAGCCCGAGTCTGCGCAGTAGTGATCATGAGCTGGAGCTGTGGTATCAATGTCCCACCCAAACACTCACAGACCCAAATGCAAGCATACAATCCTGACACCACACCCTTTTTTATAGCTTCAAAAAGCTTTTTAGAAAAATGCAAAAATGCAAAAGCATACTTATTAGAAAAATGAACACTTCTTTGGGACAAAATTATTCAAAATGTAATTTGATTATTTAAATATCATGTCCCATTCGTTTCAATGGAGAAGTCGTGGTTTATGACCTATACTGCAGCCAGCCACCAGATGGCGATCAATTTTTTTTAGCTTTATTCAGGACGTGAGAGACACTTGTTATACAGGCGGCAAGGAAGTCAACCGGAAGTTGAAGTCGGCCGGGTGCCGCCATCTTGTAGCAGAACTTCACTTGCGTTAGAATTCCCATTGACTTCCATTCATTTTGGTGTCACTTTGACAGCGAATAACTTTACATCTGAGGCATTTAAAGACTCAGTTTGTCCATTATTTATTTCTAAAGATACACGACCATGTATAAAGTGCTCAATTACCTTCTATGTTACATTATGGCCCCGTAGAAACAGTTTTTGTAAAAATAGGCTAACGATTGCGTCATAACCACTCGACTCTCTGTCGCATTACCGTACAGACAGGAGGAAAAGCTCAAAGGCAATTAACTTAATATGGCGTACTGGCGTTACATTTTAAAATACTATACAAAATAATTAATCAGAATACTACTCCTGCTCACTCACGCCAAAGAACTCCCCGCTCAAGCTCGCCGTCTCTGCAAGATTAATGATGGCAGTTTGCACGCACAGCTACTAGAAGATTTACATCTGTCAGACAGGTTGCTGATGTCATCAAGCTTAGTTTGAGTCTGCGCGTCAGAAACGGAAGTGCTAAAAAACGCTAAAAATGGGCTTCACTTGTCTCAATTGAATTCCAATGGGATCGCTGTGTCCATTTCTTTTACTGTCTATGGTTATGCACTGATAATCTTGTCCACTCATCTTTGAATCAGTGAGTTTGAGTCTGATTCATGAACAAATCGTATTTGTGAACTGAATCTGCTGATTAAATATAAATAACTGGCTTGAAAATGATTCATTCAGTGATCAAATTCAAACTCTTAGACACAAAGTAATTATGTGCTGCATATTCCAAGGCTTCTGAAGTTGCAAGATTGTGTGAAGCAATAAAACTCTAAGAAATGATTTACTGAGAATATTCCCCTCCATTAAGCTGTTAACATTAGAACTGCTGTGACTGGATCTTTGAGTTACTGAGCTGAATTTTTGAACAGATATATCAGTACGATTTTTGCACCAAATCAGTTGGTTACAACATATGGGTTTGGAACAAAATGAGGGTAAAATCCATAAATAATGACAGTTTTTCATTTTCAGTTGAGCTATTCCAGAATTGCACTGTTGTTTCTAAAAATGAAATGCTGTGGGCATCAGCATATTTAGCACTGACAGCACTTTTCTTTATAACCGCTAGCCAGAAAACGGCTATGTTTGGCAGCATCATAAAAAGCATGCTCTGATTCTGTCAGCAGATAAGATTTACACACGCATCCATCGCTTACCTGCCTTGAGTTGGGCCTAAACCTCCCTTCCTCGTCTTTAATACCCTGCCCCTACAGGCTGCTCTGCTGTCCCATTAATTTCATGTCTTTCTCTAAAGCTTTGAGCCGCACGCCTATCTGGTTACCTGATTACATCTAGACCCAACCCTACATTTATTACACGGACACACATACATGCACTTGCTGGATCGGTGACTTGGCGAAGGTCACATTGGGTTTGTTTGCAAAGGCTGCTATATTCTTTTCTAAGACTCACTCAAAAAGCATAGCGAGGGAATGAACAAACAAGATGAACTATTGAACAACAGGACATGCAATTAGATTGGCTGTGTGTGTATGTATCTTTTTGTAGCCATCTGGCTTCCCTTGAATGTATAAAGGTGAAGATTCATAAAACACTTTATCTTTTTTAAACGCTTTTTGCATGCCTCTCACTCGCCTGGTGTGCACACATACACACAACAAGTTCAATAGCTGGCAGTTCAAACAATCGCAATGTCTGTAAGTAACAAAACTGTTACTATCATACCATCTTATCGTTAAGTTCTTGAGCAATGTCCTTTTGCCTCTTTGTCTTGGACTCGCTTGGTTTCTTATCAGAGCACTAACTCATGACTGCAGACTTCCAGGACTGAATGGAGAGTTCTGGAAATGAGTGGCTGTATGGGAAGCGTGACTTCCACTAACGTTTTCATAAAAATGTGCCAATCATGCATGACAAATAATCTTATATGAAACTCTTGCATATAAATATTTCAAAAAATAAAATAAATAAAAACACTTTAATAAGTACTTTTTTGGTGTCTGATTGGAAATTACAGAAAAAAGAATAACAGTATATTTTGATAATGTATTTTAAATTGTATATCACCAAAGTGTAACCAATGCAAAGTTGAAAAACTACATCATCAAATAAGATGTGTCAGTTTCTTTAAGTTTTAAGTAAGCCTGTAGCTAACTCACACTCATTCCACGTTCCAAACCAGTGAGACCTCCGTTTATCTTTGGAACACAGTTTAAGATATTTTAGATTTAGTCCGAGAGCTCTCAGTCCCTCCATTGAAACTTTGTGTACGGTGTTCATCAGATTTGGTGAATTGGTTCAAAAAGATCCGGTTACATCAAAGATTCGTTGGCGAACCGGATATGAAAAACTGCTTTGTTTTGAACTCTCTCACAACAGACTCGGAAGCGAAGACAATGCTGAATAAAGTCGTAGTTTTTGCTATTTTTGGAGCAAAATGTATTTTTGATGCTTCAACAAATTCTAACTGACCCTCTGATGTATATATGGAATAAATCCATGATACTTTGATAAATATCAATATTTCATATTGAAACTGTTGAAAATACACAACATTGTAAGTTGATCCACATATGGCAGCCTGTGAAATTGGTCAATACTAATTATATTATATCATAATCAATGCTTATATACAGGCACTGGACTAAAAATACATTCATCAGTCATCGCTTCCAAAATGAATTCAACGGGTCATCTTGTCAATGCAATAAATTAATTGCAGCAATAAAAGAAAATTTCATCATGAACAAGAACATTAACAATATCACATTAGACCACAGAAATTCCAAAATGACATTCCCCTTGCATTCAACTTCCAAAAGTGAATTAATCTTTTCCATGTTACATTCATATAGTTGACTAGTGCTGTGTACTGTATTAAAAAAAACATAAATGGCATTAATAAAAACACTAACACACTGACAAGCTACTCGATATCAAGTTCATAATTGAATGTGATTCATCTAATGAACGTGGTACAGTGTAGCTTGTCACTGATCTACGGCTCTTGGTATTAAAGGTGCAATAAGAGATCTTGGAAAATGTTAACATTAGCCTGATAGCACTGAAAGCGAATGTCCTACCCTCCCAGCAATTGCTGTTTAGAATACAACATTACTACAATAGGCTACATCAGCGGTTCCCAATTCCAGTCCATGTTCCGAAGTGAAGTAAACCCCTGCTCAGGGAGTAGGGAGCAATGAACACAGTGTAGGGATCATATCCATCAGAACACAGTTCATTCAAGTAGCTCACTTCTAACGAGTTGGTCATCTCAATCAGATATATCGCCTTCTACAAAAAACGGAGACTGGCGTTTGTCGCAGTTTGGGAAAAAAAGGGAGAAAACATGACCTAATAACTCTGTGAATATCGCATTTTGTGTAAAATAAAAAACTCACTATTAAATACAGACCAGAATCAATACTGATTTTGGCGGAAACTTAATTCTTTTAAAAATGGCATTTATAATGTTTTGGTTATATATATATATATATATATATATATATATATATATATATATATATATATATATATATATATATATATATATATAAATATATATATATATATATACACATATATATATATATATATATATATATATATATATATATATATATATATAAAACCAAAACATTATAAATGCCATTTTATATATATATATATATAACCAAAACATTATAAATGCCATTTTTTATATATATATATATATATATATATATCAGGGTTTCCGTTGTCCGGTAATTGCCGGACATTGGCCGGAAAAAAAATGAAATGTCCGACAAAATTAAATCTCTCCGGTCAAATTGTCCGAATAAAATTGCCTAATAATCCCGCCCCCCCTAACACAATCTGAATTTGAGAATAAGCCTAAAATGTATAAAGCAAAAATACACCGAACTTTGGCTATGTTATGAAGGAACAGGCTCGTTTGAAAGTTATTAAACATTATTACATGGCTTGGTTGAATTCCAATGTGGAATGCGGTCTGTTATTTCTTGATATCAGACCGCTGCGAAGCACTAGCGGCGCCAGGATTTTGATTGTAGGTGGGCCTCCAGAAAACTGGATGGGCCAGTTAAAATAAGCCAAAAAAAAAATATAAAAAATAAAAACGGGTTCCCCTTCATCTCCGTTTCAGCGCTTTTCTGGGCACTGAGGACAGCGACTCCGTAACCTACCTGAATTTAATGTGTAATTAGCATAGGTAAAAAAAAAAAATCATTTTAAATTGTTAAAAAGACATTTCAAGATATATTTCATGTCTGTGAGGCCTACGCTGAGTTTCGTTAAATTAGGATGAGATGCACTCCAGTTCACTAGCAATGCAAGTGGCCGCGAGGGCGCCTGCATGATTAGGCCTGTCGTCTGCTATATTTGCTTCTTATGTATTAAATCCAGGCAATTGGTTGATAAAAAAAAAATTATTAAAATTTAGATACAATTTATACAAAACGAAATTCACTTCAACAAAGTATTTCTACTAAACAAAACTTAATTAAGTGGTCAAAATCATGTCTAACCCGCTCCATGTCTCTCGATATTGCGCATCTTATCTTACTCGTGCGGTTCACTTTTCATAATCAACATAAATTAAAAAATAACATTATAATATTTTAACAAATATTAAACTAAATAAGCTTATTTAATGTCTACAACATGTATAGGAGACCTAGAATCTCTATTTGTACAAATTGCTGCACATTCATTTCATTCTGAATTTTGCACACATAAGTTGAAAGGCATTTGTTTGTGCATGCATGTAAAACATATCTGCAACTTTTATCAAGTTCACTGATAATTATGCGTGCATTTATGAATTATTATCTTAATCTATAATGAAACAAGGTGACGTGTTTAGAATGGAATGGATCGCAAATAGATCCGAATGAAGAAATGAACCATAGTAGAAAATGTTTTTTTTTCTGTCTATTTGAAAGTTAGGCTAATAAACATGTTGCGTTCGGCGGCCTGATTATGTCATTTTTTACGTTACATAGCCTGCCTCCAGTTTTCCTCACCTTGACTAATTAAGAGGCGATACTTGACCGGCATATCATCAAAATGTCCGGAAAAGGAAACCTCTGCCGGTCACTTTGACCGGCACCATTTTTTTCTAGCGGAAACTCTGATATATATATATATATATATATATATATATATATATATAATGTTTTGGTTTTATATATATATATATATATATATATATATATATATATATATATATATATATATATATATATATATATATATATATTTGCCAATTGTTAATTTGATATTTTATTAGTTGCTGAGATTTATTATTATTATTATCATAATTATTACTAGTAGTAATAAAGTAATACAGTGTAGCATTATAGCATTACATTTTCCATTTCAGCTAGATATACGTTTAGTTGAAGTGTAGCACATTTAGTCTAAATTAAAAATGGTTCACTACTCTTATATTATATAGAGATATGGCAGATATAGTAAAGGCACGGTCATATTTTTTGGCCAGTATGAATTCTTGAACACAGAACTTCCTATTGAAATAATTTGCCATTGATAAGTGACATCTGTGCTTCCCCACTCTTGAGAAGCACCAGCCAGCCGCCGCTGGAAATCAACTTAGTCTCATCAATACTGCATGAAGACATGAAGTCCTTTTCTGTTTTGCCTCTTGAGGTTCCTTGTTTTGACAGCATGTACCCACACCAGACTAGAACCCTTTCAGCCACCCTGTTCCAAATAAGGTCAAACTCAAGCATGCAGTGCATCGGTGAAACAAAGACCTTTTAGAAAGCATCATGGTTTGTGTTGCACGAAATTCACTCTGTTTTGATGCTTCAGAACAGTTATAACATACTAAGTTAATGCAGATGTTTACTTTGGGCTCCTACTACAACACAACACTTGCTTTTAACCAATTAAACTTTTAATGTAGGTTTGAGCAATTTACTCATGGGGTTTAGTTAAATAAGAAAATATGCCTGTGGCTGTATTTGTTGTGCAGCAAAGATGCACACAGAACCGTTGTGTGTTTTGGATATAGCAAGGTGTGCAAACCTGCAACAATTCACAGCGGTGGCAGGTGGCCTCTGCTGGAGCATGTAATGTTTACCTCTGTTATAGAGGTTTGGATTTAAGTGTATGTCACCAAGCTTCTCCCTATAGCTTGGAAAAACAGAGTGGAGATCTATCGTGTGTCATCAGGGTGGCACATTTGATTGACAGGCTGGCAAAGGGGTGAAGCTTGTCAGCAGTAAGCATTTCAGGCAGTTACTAAGATGTACGCTGTCACAGGTAATGACACGAGCTGACCTGGGTGATGCAGCAGTCACCGAATATCAGTTAACAAAGTTGCGACAAACAGGGCGCTTGGAAGTCCTTGTAGTTCAATTCCAGCCCATATGTAGGTTTTTTTATTTTTTTATTACTCTTCTAAGTTGTCACACAATGCTATGCTTGTGTATTTTTCATTAAAATTCCCTTTTTTTCAGCTTGTGGTCCCTGTCCCTTAGCAGCCTCTAAAATAGAAGTCTAATTAGCTTCCCCAGGTAGTGAAGAGAGAACAGAAGACAATATCTGGCTCCTTGTCAACACACATGGCACCGAGTGCACAAATAAAGCAGAGTGCTAGGGTGGGTGGCTACAGGGAGGAGAAACCCACTGTTTAAATATCAGGGTCTTCTGCCAGAAAACTCCAGTTTTGGCTTGTCACACTGGGAAAACTCGGGCTCCGGTCCCTTCAGGCTCGATGCACGGCTGCAGGTAGCAACAGCCTGGTGGAGTACTTGTGAATTTTCCCCTAGTTAAGTTGGACTCTCTTTGTGAGCTTTGGCAGTGTTGCACAAAACATGTGGGACAACTGGGGGATGTTGTATACCCTCTTGAGTGGCAGAATGTTGAGGTATTTGTTGGAAGCCCCCTCTGTTTGGTGAGAGACCATGAAATATACTTTCCCAGTGCTTTTTGTTCTTTCTTACCTCACAGGAGATGTCTTGGCAGCACTGAAATGTGAATACTTGTAGGAAACTGTACTTGCGTCATCCACCTGCCATGTTTTTTTTCTTTTTTTTTTCTACCAGAACACAGTATTGCAAAAACCAAATAATAACAATAATAATAATAATAATGTAGTATTAGATCATTTAGCTCATCAAAGTTATCTAAATATGGTCACTCACAGGTGCAAAATGCATTGAAATTACAAAGCAAAGAAGAGTTGAAAACTACATGGTATCAAGTAACAGCACGACAAAATTAAGTTCTAATAGAAATGCCCTTGATGAAGAATTTTGGCTGCATATGTCATCGAGGTTGTCTTATTTAAGCAAAGTAACCATTAAAATACAAAGTAAGAAATAAATTACAGTACATTACAATTGTATAATGATCACTTTTCTTAAATGATAAATCTTCCGAACCTCTGAAGTAACAAGCCAGGAGCCAGTTCAAAATGTGGTCCACATGTAGATTGTGTAGTTCTGTGGAGCAACTGCCTCTAGTGGTTTGCATTATTTTGTTGTGGTATGACTTTATTATGTTTGCTTTTTAAATTACTCATGGCCACCGTAAATTAAGCATATTTTTCTTAGCTTACAGAGCATTGCAGGAATATGTCTTAAAACTGGAAAACTAGTTTGAATGTTTGCCTTTCTGGTTTCTTTTGCATTTCTCTTTTTTTTCATGACCTACCTTTTTATTATTATTTTGTACTGTTCTCTGAGGTCCACTTACAATGTCATCAAGACTTTTACATAAAAAAATAATATAAAAAAACATCCTAATTTAGAAGTAATAGGCTATTTGTCCTTTTTTGACCCCACTAAACAAAACACTCTCTTTCAATAGGAGAGGCAGATTGTAGACTCTTTAGTTAATGCCCACTGCTATGATTGGCTAACAGTTGTGTATGATTGACATCCTTCACAGATGGACACTGCTGTGATTTAGGTTAAAAACACAAAAATACAGAAGTACTTATCAAACGATCTATAATAACAAATAAAGCAATACTGAGCATGTAATAAAATCAGTTACTCACATTTGTGTGTTGCGACATTAATGTCGGATCCAATATATTTGTCATAACATCGTCTTTCGTTTCAATCTTTCTGAAAATCCTACATGGAATTGTGCTTTGTTTGTAAGCGAATCCGCTGTAAAATGAAGTGAACAAAGGACCAAATTCTTACTGATGTGGTCTGCGTAGACCTGCGTTTGCCTCTCTACACGTGCAAATCTTCCTGATCATTAATACTTCATATCAGGAAAACTAATATTCTTTTACAGCATTGTAGTGTTTATACTATTCTAACTCAAAAATTTTAACTTGCTGATTTTAAACGAAAAAATAAAATAAATAAAATAGCTTAGTGGTCAGCTGTGCAGCTTTCATATAGTTAGTTTATAGCCTAACTTTAGCTTTTTACTTCTGCCCATTATTTTTCATAAAAGTTTTGTTCATTTGTGTCAGTGTAAAACTTTTGTTTTTCTGCAATATTGGCTTTTTGTCAAGGGAACCAGGGTCATGCTAACTTGGAATTGGCCTGAGGAATTACACAATCTCTGCAGCACTCTATTGGCAAATTTGTCAATATTTTATTCTGTTTTGCTTCTCAAGTAAATGCAAGTTGTTTTAGGTACTTTTCAATTTCTGCTCTAACAAGAGAAAAAAAAAAGAATAAAAAGAAAGCACTGGTGAATTTGTATCAAGATGCTCGCTAAAATCTCACATTGAACCAAAAATGAAGTCAAAATCACACTATCTGTCTTTCTAATCTATGTTTTCCTAGCAGATGATTTAGTGTTTTCCTTGCTGTGACTTTATGTGATGCGTACCACAAACACACAGATCTGTCAGATTCATTCTCATCCTCCAACTCGGATGATGAGGGTTCGTCTCCTAAAGCTTTGAGCGGTACTCACTCGTGTAATGTACGCAATGAAAGATGTCATAATTGTGCTTGGATTGCACAGGACACCTGCTCCGTTTTCCTCACCTAGTCCCAAGTTTTTAATCTAATACACAACATTTGAGACTGGAGAGATAGTGTGACACGACCGAGTGTGCATCTTTGAAGCTTGACAAACCACTTTAGACTCCTAAATCTTGGCACTGGCATTCGGTTTCAGTAGGAGGCACTAATTAAAAGTGTAAGATGTTGATTAAGATTGAGCTTGCTATGGAGATACTCTTGAGTGAACCTCAAAAAATAGCTGAACGTGAAGTAAAAGGAGCAGATTAACAACAGAGGGGCTTTACATCAGAAAGAATGTTGTTCCTGTTTATGCAAAGCTAGAACTGTCGATACCTCTGCCTTGATTCACCTTTGAAAAGCCAGAGAGCTTGTACAGAGATGGCAACATTTAATTAGCTGCAAATCTGTGGTGTCTGCTGCCTGGCATTAAATTACATTCCTGACTGATATGACCTTTTTAAATGATGTATCGATTTGTTAATACTGCTTAGCATTAGCGCCTGGGTACCACGTTGTCATCGCACGAAATTGAAGTAATATTTGTGCTGGTATTGATTTAGTGAAAAGGTGGAAGACGATGTGATATTTTCAGGTCTGTTTGCTTAGTGGATTCTTCTTTCCTGCTGTGTTGACACAAAACTGCCTCCCTCAATCTCTCTCTCTCACTCTTACACACACACAACAACACGCGCATGCACACACACACTTTATTTTTTTATTTTTTTTATTATTAACTGAAGAGGCTAAAATGATCTAAGAACTAAATGATCAATAATAGAATGGCATTTAACACTCACATTTAACATATTAGCCTTTATGATGAAACATGGCAATGTCAACATTTCATCACAGTAGGATATTTTAAATGGTAGTTGAACTTAATTAAAAAGGAAATTAAAGAAAACTTTCCTGTTTGTTTTTCTTCAGAGGAAACATTACTGCAATATCTGTACAAATCATGCATTAAAAAAAAAGAAAAAATAATAATAATAATAATACTGCCTGGACTTTTTACATTTTGGAGTGTGTGAGTTGAATGAAGTACATCTTCACTGTTGATTAGGAGCCTTCTTTAAGTATGTAGGTGTTGCAAGCTGATATGCGATAGAAACCAATTAAATTAAGTATGCAAATAACTTCATCATTGTGAGCTAGATTTTAAATCTGTTTCAGTAAATGGGATATTTTATATCTTAAAGGTGTGGATACATTAACCATACATTTTTGCAAGAGTCAATGGGAAACCATTCAGTTGTGAATTTCGTATGTGGGCCAAAGATTTCCCTGATTAAATTTTTTAACGGGTTGAAATTAGTCATGCCACTCTGTGGCGTTGACCAGCAACTTAATTTGATAGTGCATTCGTGCCTCATACATCACTACACTATAAAGATAATTATATTAGCATCCACACCAACAGATGAAATGTTCTGTTTATTATATGCACACACTTTAGTTATGTCATCTGCCATTTAAATGTCTAGCATTCTAATTGGATATTAATGTGTTTATTGCTTATTTGCTGAAAAAAAAAATTAGAAAAAAATCTGAAAATGATTCCAGTGTTGTTGTTATTGTTCTGGGCCCATATCCACAAAACATACGGCTAAAAGTAGCTCCTAACTTGCCGATGTAGAAGAAAATCGTAAAAATAGTGGGCGTGTCAGTCCTAAATTTAGGACTCCTAAATCTTTGCTTTAAGAGTATTTCACAAAGCGTTTTAATGCTAAAATTAGCTCCTAAATCTGTGAAACGTTTGTGAAAACGAGTTGTGAAAAGAACTCCTAAGACCAAATCTGAACTATCCTAAAATGGCTGTTGTCAAAAATCTCCCTCGGAAGATAAACATTTTAGAAACATTTTTTTCTAATTGGTTTGGTTTAGAGGTTATCCTAACTCCAAATGTTTGATTGATAAATTTTATTGCGTCCAGTTTGGTTTTCTTTTATGTTTGCATGTCTTACTATCAGCCATGATTTCTCTGCTAATTAAAAGGCTGTTTATAACCATATTACCAAAATTGTATTAGTCGCTTAGTCGTAGGAAAAAGAAAAAAAATCCACATGAAGTGGCGAAATCACTGTCCGTGACGGAAAAATCGTTAACGAATGGTCTATGGTAATATAGTACATTGGGCAGGACATCCATATGCCCACCTAACATTCATCAACCTCAAATATGGCTTATTATCTAAGATTTAAATGTAGTAACTTTACATGGCAGCTCAATCTAATGTTAGCCTAGAAAAAAGTGTGCATGTTTGTGCGGAGTGTGGAAGCTGAACAGTAGCGTGCTTGGGCTACTGCAGGACCAGAAGGAGGCCCCGCTGCAATCATTTGATCTTAAAATACTTTGTAATTTTTGGTCATATAGATAAGAGTAATGCATCTTTTGTATATGTAAAGACTCTACGTTTATTTGTGTGCACTCAGAATAGTAACGAAATGATGTGCTTTTGTAAAATAATTAAAGCAAACATGATGCGCTTTCTGCTGTCTGTGAACTTGAGCGTGTCACTTTGAAACTCTGTGGATGCTTGACTTATTACAGACATGAAAATTATATCTATAGAGAGTGAAATTATATATTGCTGTTTTCGCCTAACACATTCATAATTCATAATTCATTATTATTTTTGCCTGTGTGGTGTGGCAAGCCTTATTTGCATATGCTTGATGGCTTATTAGGCTATGTAGCCAATTAAAGGCTCATTATTATGATTTATATGGCTTATTAATAAATGTGCGACTAATAGTCGACTAAAGCTTAAAATGAACGACTTCTAGTCGACCAGAAAAATCTTCTGTCGAGGGCAGCCCTAATGCATATTGACTAATTGTTTATGAGAAGCATACATATAAGAGACTGACAATTAGCTGAATATATTGCCTACTTGCATTTTAAAATATTTATTTGAATGTGGCAATTAACATTTTTATTTTAAGACCTTTATTTGAATATGGCAACATAATATTGCACTCTAGAATATTTCTATGAATACATCTCTGACAGAGACTATCAGCCAATCACCGTGTGCGTAATTAGTAAGTATGCTGACATCATCCATAGCAATGAGATCAACCCCACCCTTACTTTTAGCTTAGGTAAAAGTTTGTCTCAGCAGCTTTGTGAATAGGTTTTAAGAAAAAAAAAAAAAGAAAAGAAAAAAAACCTTAACTAAAACTTTTTATTGCTAGTTAAGAGAACTCTTAGTAGTAAGATAAAATGTTTTGTGAATACAGGCCCAGGTGTGAAATTCCCTATTTTCATTGAATTAGAATGATTATTATATCAGTGCCTTAGTTATTATCCTTAGTGTGGAAGGCCTTTTAAATCATATTTTTTTTTTAAACTCATAATAATGTTTATAGAACCAATAGCATATATAAGGCTGAAATAATCAACAAGACAAAGTTTAGATAGCAGCTAGTGCTGAATGAATGGTTGAAAAGTAGAAAAGAGGAAAATAATAACAATAATAATAATAAATGCTTCAGTACTCCACTGCAGAAATTGCTGTATTCCATCTTTGTTCCTTAAACTCCAAACAAGGGGTGTCTAGACTTTGAAGTCTCTGCAGACTGTGACCAGATATAGTCCAGTGCAGTATAACATCATTAGCAGGGCAGGTTAGCACAATCTGCTGGTCTATTGCCAGGATAGCAAGGTTTGTTAGATAGATTGTGTGTGTGTGTGTGTGTGTGTGTGTGTGTGTGTGTGTGTGTGTGTGTGTGTGTGTGTGTGAGAGAGAGAGAGAGAGAGAGAGAGAGAAAGAGAGAGTGAGGAGTGAAAGAGTGAGAGAGAGAGTGTGTGTGTGTGTATGTGTGGATCAGCTTTGTATGACTATAACCATATATATATATATATATATATATATATATATATATATATATATATATATATATATATATATATATATATATATATATATATATTGTTATATAACGTTATAGAAATGCTTATAATTTTAGATAACTAAATAACTAGATAACTAGATAACTATATCAAAACCCTGGTATATACTGATATATAAATTCAGACACAAATATTTTATTTCGTTTTAAAAGACGCATAAACAAAACAAGGGTTAAACTGCAAAAATATGAATGAATGAATTAAGGAACACATTAAACAAACAACTTATTTACTTAAAAAACGATAAATGATGATGATGATGATGATGATGATGAAGATGATGATGACAAATCAGGAGTTAACCAAGTTTGTTGACTTATCTTTAGTCTCTGCTTTTGTTGTTTACTTGTCCTGCACTTAAATATCTCTGTAGCACTGATTGTTGGTCTGATCTCTCCCCTCCTCTCTCTCTCTCTCTCTCTCTCTCTTCCCTCTCTTTTGCTGGAACAAGCAGATGTAATCTGAGTGAGTGAGTAGTTGGTGAGCGTGTTAATAGTGTTAGGCTGTAGGCAGGGTGCCGTTCTGGTTCGGCTCAGCTGCACATGCATTTGATGGATCACTCTGCTGTCAGATCAATTTTTTGAAATGCAATGGAACCAGAGAGACAAAGAAAGAAAGAGTGAGCAAGACATGGAAGGATAGAAAGGGATGGTCAGGGTGGAGTTAATTGTGTGAGGAACCACACCAAGAGATATAAAAGGGAGGACATATGAAGACACCGGGGGCGAGAGATACTGTATAAAGGCGATACCACCATAAGAGAATGCCAGAAACAAAGATGGGCTAAAATGATATTGCTAAAGAATGAGTGGGAGACAGAAAGGTTTAAAAAAAATGTAGTGAAAACTATCTGATATTTCCCTCTCCATCGCCCTTGATATTTATAGCTGATGAGGACTTGAGGCTAGAGAAAAAGAATGATCTCTTTCACCCATGTGCTGAATCTGGTGGTAACTGATTATTAACTACACTCCTCCATAACAGCTAAAACCCAATTTTTTCGATTTGCACACCACAAATATGTAGAAAATGTGCACATACTCACTCTTATTAACAACAGAAGCAGCAAAGGTCATTATTACCAGTGTGTTAGAGAGAGAGCAGTTGCTAAGGGAGGTTTAGATGTTTATCTATGCCAAAGAGTAATAATGAATAATGATATAATTATTAAATAATCACAAAACTTTAGGCCATATCGTGCAACCCAAAGAAGGAAAAGGTAAACCTTGAGCTTAAAAACAAAATGTTATGTTACATTATACTATGTTACGATACGATATGGTACGATACGATTAGATGCTAGATTAGATTGATTGATTGATTGATTGATGTTGCTGCTTAAGTTCATTCTTCTGAGTTGATTAAACTGGTTTTGGGTGCATTTTTTTGGGCTCAGCTGGGAATGTTCCAACTAGTACTACCAAATTCAACTTCTTCCGTTCTTCCGTTTCCGTTTATTCGATCAAACAGGCAGTCTAATCCACAAACTTTACTGCACTGGTTGAGCCAAAATAGTTGGACATGCTCGAGCAAACAGAACGATGTTTTGAAAGACTCACAGTGTTTATGTTCCTTTGGAAGTCTACATATGAATGGTCTGTACATAGTTGTCTCTGCACAACTGAGATAGGAGAAAGTATTCTAACATGGAAAAATTACCTCTACAGCACCCATTTTCTAAAGAACTAGAAAAAAAAGTCCTTTGTTGCATTGAAAAAGAAAAGGTTCCTTTTTTGACATCAGGCTATAAACCCTTTTTGCTTCAATTGGAACATTTATTTTTAAGAATGAATAGTGAGCTGGTGATTTGAGAGTTGTTTAAGAGTGTTTGGGGGGAGTTTAAGAAGAGTTTTCTCGAGCTGTAGAGCTGGCTAAAGGGAGTTTTGAGGTTATGGAGAGGTTGGGGAGTTTTAACAGCGGATGTGCTTGAGGTCTTTAGTCGAGCAGATGCATGTTGAGAGACTGTGAATTAAAAAATAAACGGAATATGTTACTGACTGATGGAGTTTGTGGAAGAAGTGACAATCGTTTGTCCACTTTTTCCTCATCCCACGTATTCTCACATCCAGTACCACTTTTCCCTCTATAGCTTTGTTGTAAAACCTAGCTAGCTGCCTTTGTTGACTAATGCCTACATAGACAGTTGTCTTCTAAAGTAGCATTCTAAACAAAATTAACATTCACAGTTTTAGCATGTTGGGGTTATTACTATTTAAACTAACTGTCTCTTGTTTTGAAAGTGTAAAGTAAAAGTGAAGTGACATGTGGCCAGGTATGGTGACCCATACTGGGAATTAGTGCTCTTCATCTAACCCATCCAAGGCCACACGGTAGAGAACGCACATACTCGGAGCAGTGGGCAGCAGCGGGGGGTTCCATGCCTTGCTCTTAGGTCTCAGCTCAGTCATGGTATTGAAGGTGGAAGAGAGAGCTGGTTATTCATTCTCCCCATTGAAATTTCCTGCTGGACCTGAGACTCAAACTCACAACTTTCGGGTTACAAGTCTGACTCCCTAACCATTAGGCCATGACTGCCCCTTTTTAATTTACTAATTTCATTAACTCCTGTGATGCAAAGCTGAATTTTCATTATCATAACTCCATTCTTCAGTGTCACATGATTCTTCTGAAATAATTACAATATGCTGATTTGGTCCTCCATTATTTTATTCAAATTATAAATTATTTTATTTATAATTTAAAATTGCATTTTCTCCATTTTTTTATTTTATTATTATTTCTTCGTTTAAGACTTTTCTTGCACCTAAATATGCTGTTATATCAATCATCTGTCATATTTTTTTATATAAATATCTTCATTTTCACATTCCCATACCAGGACTCTAGTTTTGTTGTAATGTTTCACTTTCAATTAGTTAAGCAATGCTAAATTAATAATGCATGGACAAGCATTGACATGATTCTCTTACACAAACAGAAGATAAACTACAGAGAAACTAAATGGATCAAAGAAAAGGTCAATTAAACAGTGCATTTATACATTTAAAGTGTGTTCGCTCAATGCGCATTGGAAGCTGTTGCTTTTTTTCTTCTTGTAAGTCACCACAACTACTTTAAGAATTTAATGTTTTCCCTTGCATTTTTTAAAAGCTTCACATATAAACGACAACATTTTCAAAACAATTAGCATTTACACACATCCGCAAAATTGACAAAAACGCTGTATTATATATGCCAGGTCAGTAATTTGCGCTGTCACCTTGTTAGTAAACAGTACCTCTAGGGAAATGATGATTATATGTTGCATAAGATGCGTCTCTTCTGTTGGTTATTGGTGAAGTAAAACCATACTTTGCTGAAGAAGCGTAGCAAACTCTTGAGCAGCAACAACAGTAGAATACTCCGGCATTGTTCCGTATGTTTGTTTGCACTTGCCTTTAAAAATGTACTACGCACATGCATGATGTCACCATTTTCAAAGATTTGCCGTTTTGGGTACGGTAACTGTGGCATTTTCAAAAACTTGCTCTTTGAAACCCGTTTTCCAAAATATGCATTCCAAAACACTGTTGTCCTGAAAACGAACAGACAAAACGCATAAAAGTCTCCTTTTTTGGTTGAAAACACTGTCGTGTAAACAGCTCCTAATAAATGTGAAATCAATTCTATCTCTTTTTGTTATTTTTTCCTAGATGACTCAGGAGCAGTATATCCTGGCATCTCAGCCCAACCCCCTCCAAAGGCCAGGATGTGCTACTGTGTACCCGGTGGGGATTTATGGATGGCGAAAGCGCTGTCTCTATTTCTTCATCCTCCTCCTCCTCGTCACCATGATCGTCAACCTAGCCTTGACGATCTGGATTCTAAAGGTCATGAACTTCACCGTGGTGAGCACTTCTCTGTCTCCTATTGTGTTCTTCTCTTGCTTATAATATTTATCTGTTTTCCAGGGTATGCTAATGCAAACATCACTGTTGGACAACCCCTAAGTATTAAACTTTGGCGCATAACCTGTCCTGTGTTATTGGCATGAATTATACCAAAAATCTGGTATTTTCTTGAGGAGAGATGTGCTATTACTTGCATTGTCTTGCACTGAAGGAAGGATTTAAGCCATATAGGGACTTGAATATCAAAGATAACCTGAGAGATCAACGACATATACGTTTATTTATACACACATACCTTTATTTATATATACATGGAATAATCCATCTATCCTTGTGTTTTTGTCATACTTTTACTTGCCTTCGTAAAATAAAATATCCACATTATTTAAACATGGGAACATGAGAAGGAAACCACCAGGGCTTTTAAGCAAACACTGTCTTACACTATAACTGTCAGCTAAATATCTTCATAGTGTCATCGCAGAGAATTCTTGCATAATGTATTTATAAGTATGTAATGCTGTAAAGTGACAGTTATAATGTCTAAAGCAAACTGTACATTCCCTCCTGTGATTACTGTAACTTATCTTGTGCAAACCTTCAGCTATTGAAACACTGCCAATTCTGAGAATGAAAATCAGTTGGAATGATCGCACATGTCGGTCGAACACTTTGACATCCTGAAACTCCCCCTTAAAATTTCCATCCATTGTAATGGCAACCAAAGCTTGATAAACACATCATAAGTTACATGTCTATCCATTTTCACCAATTTCTTCAAAAAAGTATATTTTTCAGTGCAATTTACCTGCTTGGTCACCAGCTATTCTAGTTGTAATATCCCACAATCCCCTGAGGTGCCACTGCTTGGACTGGATATATATGTATGCAAATCAGCTTGGTCAAGTCAATCCTTCCCTACTGTTTTCATAAATGGTCCCCAACAAACAATTTTTACAGTTTCCACAAAATCTACAGTAAGCTGGCCCAAAACAGCACGGGGGGAGATGGAGGGAGAAATGGAGAAAGTGAGTGAGTGAACAAGATTGAACATCAATGTTGAGGAAGGGAAAAAGGCAGATGGGTAATTTCACAGGAGCCGTTATCAAGTCTCTAGGGTTGGCGGATTCTGCTGTTACGAAATCCAATTGTGCAGATGAATTTCCTTCCCGTTAACCCATGAAGCCGAATATTCTGCTGATATTAGTCAAATCCCTCACTGTGATAAATGTCACACAAGACATAATTCTCTCTTGTGTGTGAATGTGTGTGCGTGCATGTGTCTATTTGTTGTGAACAAAGAAAGTAGCTGACTGTGAATGTGAATGTAATGTTCAAAGTATCCATTCCTAAATAGTATTTGAGATCAGAATAAGTGTGCCGCAAAGCATAGTATGTTGAACAGAGTAAGCCAGAAGCCCCCCGATGGTCTGATATTTCAGGTAGATTTTTGAAGTGTGGATCCGTTAACACTCCAATGGCTAATATTGCCCACAATCCATTGAGCTTTGATGAAGGATTCAGTTCAGAGCTATAAACATGAATAAAAAGCATTAAAAAAAAACTACAAACATGGTGTATGTGCACAACCAACAGTCAAGTAGAGAGGTTTAGATAAATGGGTTCGAGTTACTAATAATAAAAATTGAACCCAGTAACATCAACTTTTAAATGCATCATTATGCAAAAAATATGAGCAGAGTTCTCCTCCTGAAGACCTATGGCTGGCAGATCAACGTGCTACTTCTTTTCTGTCCATTATGGTAAGAAGTTAAATTAAATGTGACAGAGCGGTCCTTTTAAAGACACAATTGTATGACATGATAGGCTTGCCTACTCTTCTACTACACACTCAAAAATGTTTTAACTAAAGTCATTGACCAGACTTTAGTTACTTCTCAAAAGTGGTCAGTTCATGTGTTTTGGTTTTTGAAGATAAGTGACCCAGAGAGTTTTTGTAGAGTGAAAGAGCAAAAAAGTGGGCCAAAGAAATTTACATCTTTGAACTTTGAGTGAAGTCGAGTAATGTATTTGCCCTCTTTCAGAGGAAGTGCACAGAGGTTGTCACACAGCCCTCTCGCTTTTTTTCTCCCTCCATCAGTCTTTTCCCTATTCAGTTTCTCTTTCTGGAATGCATCTGATCTCTCGCTCTGTGTGTATGAGGTTGAAAGGCTGTTTTTAAAGTGGGTGCATCATAAACAGATCGAACTGTGTGTGTACAGTACAGTACGTGTGTCTGAGCATGAACGCCCTGGGTCATTGTGTTTGTAGGCTTGCTTGAATGTGTTTGTACTAGTGCTGTCAATCGATTAAAAAAAAATTAACTAATTAATCGCACAATTTTTTAAAATTAATCGCGATTAAAAGACTGAAACTTTTTGGATATGTAAATGTAAAATGTAAATAATTAATGTAAACTCAAGACAAAGAAACTATTTAAATTCAAAATATGATTGTTTATTGGAATTTTTGTTTAACTTGTAACACAGATTTTCTCATGTAAACAACATACCTGCAATAAACCATCAATATCCTCCAAATTAACTGTTGGCTTGAAAGCCATATTTATTACAGAAATAAAAACACAGTGCACTGGTACTCAGTACCGCCACTTCCAAATATAGCTCTTGAGCGTACCGCCACCTCTCCGTGCGCCCAGAACGTGCTTGTAGCGTACCGGTACGCTCATTTGGACATCTGTTTTAATAGAGGTTTTAATCTTTTACCTCCACTGCCGATTTTCACAGCGCCCTTCACAATGCAAGCTTCCTAATTCATCCCACCCAGAGCAGAAACTACATTACCCATTCACCCTTAAGTTATACAAGTGAATAGCGCATGTGTCGCTTTTCCCACTGTTAACAACTCAACGTGGCCGGAGAAGGTGTGTGAAACTCGTTGTGAGTTATACTAAAGCAAAATCTTGAGTATTTATTGTCTGATAAACATTAAAAACTGTCTGTGGAGGTTGAGTCGTCCTGCAGCCCCCGCTGGCTGCTCATTGGCTGCAGCATCTTTTTTCTAAGTTCTAAAAAAATACCGTAGACGGCAAGGCACAAATTTAGATATTCAATTATCTAATTAATCTATAGCCTATGCACAAAGACAATATGATCTTTTTGTCCCCTTTTTGTTTTAAAGCTTGATGAAGAGAGAGAGAGCGCAAGTTGCTGCAGCTGAGGAGGACAGTGATGCACGCGCACAGGAGTGATTGACAGTTCGCGGCACTGTGTACAAAAAATACTCCGCTACACAATTATTTCATTATTTTCGTTTAAGCTTATTAACGTTAGCGTTACAGAAAGGTCTGATTTACGCACTGTTACAGTCATTGTTTTTTTTTTTTTTAAACAATGACATTTGAGTTCATGATTTTAATGTTGCTGTTTCTTGTGGCAGACTAAATGAAGAGTAATGTTTCTTGTGGCAGATTGAAGAGTAATCCGGCAGAGTTTTATACTGAAACTTTCCGTCTAAAAGTCCTTCCTTGGTCTTATCCATATTTCTTTGCAGGTTGAACACACATAGGCCACAACTGGAAAAAAAAAAAAACTGCAACCGCGTTAATTGCGTTATTTTTTTTTAACGCGTTAAATATTTCAAATTAATCGAATGCGTTAACACGCTAATTTTGACAGCACTAGTTTGTACCAATGCATTTTTACAGAAAGCACTTTTATATAGACTGAAATAGGGTTTGAGCAACTTAACGTGTTTAAATTTATTCTAACATTAAGCATTTTCCAATGGATTTTGAGCATGGATTTAGCCACTCTCTTAAAACTAAAGACACTTTTTTGGCATTGATGGTTCCGCAGCATCTACAACATGTTTCTATTGCACAAAAGCTTCTTTATAGTAGAAAGGTGCTTTAAGGAACTAAACATGTATCTTCTATGGAATCTTCTTATTGGAAGCTTTGTTTTTAAGATTGTTGTGGCATTATCTGATCAGATTCAGATTCACATCTCGTGATAATCCATGTTTATCAATACGTTGATTTATTCAAATGCTACTGGCTTGAAATGAGTTTGAATTAGTAACTGAGAAGATCCATCCAAGCATATCTTTCATTCATAGCAGTTTCCCCTCATTATTTCTAAACTGAATATTACAGAGCAAGCTGGTTTTGATATAAAGGGCAAGGCAATCATTTATGCATGCTTCCTGTTTGGTCTGCTTATTAAAGATTTAATAAATAAGGTTCCACATTTGAATGATTGCTTCCTGATTGTTTATTAAGTTTCAATGTCATGGGTCAGAGCAGTAAAAGGACAGAGTTAGCCGTATTCCTGTGAGTGCAGGCTCGTTTTTCTTTTTCTTTTTTTTTCCTTTTTTTTTTGTTTAAATGAAATGAAAGCTGTTTCTGTGAAAAGTATTTACTAATTTGGCACATGAGCTATTCAATACAATTGAAATTGAAAAGGTTCCAATTCAACAACCACAAAGCCCCAGCCAGGAATAAGAGAGAAAAAAAATATCTGTAATAAAAGAAAGAGTTAAGCAATGAGATCAAATCATTTCGGAGGCATATAAAGCTATTAGGTTACTCTGCTGGTCGCTATTTTTGAAATAATGTTTTTATGCTTACCAAACCACATACAGGTGCTGGTCATATAATTAGAATATCATCAAAAAGTTGATTTATTTCACTAATTTCATTCAAAAAGGGAAACTTGTATACTATATTAATTCATATTTCAAATGTTTATTTATTTTAATTTTAATGATTATAGCTGACAACTAAGGAAAATCCCAAATTCATTATCTCAGGAAATTAGAATATAACTTAAGACCAATACAAAGAAAGGATTTTTAGAATTCTTGGCCAACTAAAAAGTATAAAATTGAAAAGTATGAGCATTTACAGCACTCAATACTCAGATGGGGCATTCTTGGGTCTGGCATATCACATCTTCCTCTTCACAATACCCCATATATTTTCTATGAGATTAAGGTCAGGCGTGTTTGCTGGCCAATTAAGAACAGGGATACCAGGGTCCTTAAACCAGGTACTGGTAGCTTTGGCACTGTGTGCAGGTGACAAATCTTGTTGGAAAATGAATTCTGCATCTCCATAAAGTTGGTCAGCAGCAGGGAGCATGAAATGCTCTAAAACTTCCTGGTATAAGGCTGTGTTGACCTTGGACCTCAGAAAACACAGTGGACCAACACCAGCAGATGACATGGCACCGCAAACCATCACTGACCGTGGAAACTTAACACTGGACCTCAAGCAACATGGATTGTGTTCAGTGGCGGCTCCAGACAATTTTGATTGGGGGGGCAATGGGGGGGTCCTAGTCATTTCAAGGGGGGTCTCATGAAAACCAACAAAAAATACAGTGGACACGGCTAATAACTGCATATTACTGCTACTAAACAACAAAAACAACACATCATATAAACTACTTTGTTTTTAATTAATTAATTAATTGCAGTTTGCAAACAATATGCTTAAACTTCAAAGGGTTGGCGCTTTAAATGGTTCGCGTCACCAATACGCATTAATCCACAAATTAATTAAGCGGTTAACTTTTTTAGCGTGGCTGACAGTCCCTCTGAAAAGGGGCCGTGCAGACACCTTTGGAGGGGCAGGTGCTCGAAGTATAAAAGGGGCACATGGAACAAGGCTTTAAATGGCGCTGCTCAAAATATCAATACAGCAATATATTTTACAAATGCTTTGATGCAGTTTTGAAAAGAAACAATAGAGAAGACAATTTTGAGTTTAAAATAATAATAGCTCTGGTATTAGAAACTGAAATGTCTTAAATTGTTCCAACCTGATGGCTTTTTCTTCTCTGTTCTACAGAATAATTAAGAACAGTGGTTATAGTAAAAACTAGAGAAAACACTTGTGCCTCTACATTTTCCTCTTTCTCACCAGCCTCTGTCTCCTGGCTTGCTGTTACCTGCTCTCTTTTTGTCACTTGTGCCTCTACATTTCCCTTTTTTCTTCCTCTTCCTCCATCTCCTCATTTGATCTATTACTTTCCACAAGGCTCAATTTACTATTTCAGCATTAATCTATTATTTTAACCATCACTACTACGCTTGCACCTAATCAATAAGTCCACATTAAATATTGATACAAAACATAAAAAACTGATACACTGGAATATATTGATTAATATTATTATTGCTGTTGTAGTTGTTGTTGTCTAAAATTGAACACCTTTGCAATGTAAAAAAATGACAGGCTACATTTGTTATTCATATACTTCACACTGCACTTTGATGTCAGGTATATTATGCAATTTTTATTGTCATTTATATTTTTACATTTATTTCCAGAGAGATATTATTGAGTTTACAGGCTAAAGTGGTCTTGCTGTGGTAAACTGTTGCTATTGTAGAAAAAAATATATATTTGTGTCACATTTAAAGTATAATTATATTTCTGAACATTTCTGAATTGTTTTTATTTTTATAATTATAATTCAGAGAATGAGAAAATATGAATAAGCCTTACCAGTATTTTGATAATTATTTTTAAGGCACTCTATGTGTTAAAAAATGAATAAGTACTGTAATATAACAATAGTTTAGTCAAATATCATAAAAAGACCAGGCCTTTCGATGCCTGTGAAACTTTTCTCCCTCAAACAGCACGCTAGTGTTATTTCTACACTACAGGCTACACACAGCAATATAAACAACATATCTGCATGTTCTCACATCACATCGTTCTTGTAAAATAATAATAAGTAAATAAACATCAAAATCACTTAGCTGAGAATGAAACACCACTTACCAGCAGCCGCGGTGTTGAAAATATCCTTTAGCAATTAAAAAATGCTCGTGAGGAATCGTCCCAGTCGGATGAGGTCATGAGATCATCATGTTGGTCATTTTATTTACGGCAAAAGGGAATGTTATTACAAAAAAAAAAAAATTCGAGGAAATTTTGCTTTGATAAAAGGGCACTTAATGGGCAAAGGAGCAGGTGCTCAAGTGAACCGGTTCTTTCGGACAATTAGATCAAATAAAACCAGTTGAAAAAAAAAACAAAAAAACGGTTCACCGGTTCTTTTGCGCTCGACGTAATGTCATTCGCGATGACTGCCCTTCATTCAAGCCTTCGGTTTACCCGCACTCATAACACTAGCACAGAATCAGTCTAGAATCAATCATCAAAAGAATCAGCTAGGTTCAGACAAGCTGTGAGTCAGTCTGCTTCACGCTGAATCACACATGCGCAGTATCATCAGCTCCTCGGTTCTCGAATCAGAGGCGTCCGACAGAAAGGGTTCTTGTTCAGTGTCCGAATAAATGTCGAAATAATTATTATTTATTATTATTCTGCATAGTTTGAAGATATATATTTTTTATATTTATCCCGGATATATATATATAAATATATATAATCAGGAAGAGGGTGGGGGGTCAAATGGGGGGTCAAGGCGTTTTTTGGCAGGGTCTTGAGACCCCCCAGGACCCACCCCCCACCCCCACCCCCCCGGCGCCTCCGGTGATTGTGTGCCTCTCCTCTCTTCCTCCAGACTCTGGGACCCTGATTGGGACCCTGACCCAAAGGAAATGCAAAATTTACTTTCATCAGAGAACATAACTCTGGACCACTCAGCAGCAGTCCAGTCCTTTTTGAAGCAAGACGCTTCTGACGCTGTCTGTTGTTCAAGACTGGCTTGACACAAAGAATGCGACAGCTGAAACCCATTTCTTGCATACGTCTGTGCGTAGTGGTTCTTGAAGCATCGTCTCTAGCTGCAGTCCACTCTTTGTGAATCTCCCCCACATTTTTCAATCCTCTCCAGAATGCAATTATCCCTATTTCTTGTACACTTTTTCTACCACATCTTTTCCTTCCCTTCGACCCCTCTATATTAATGTGCTTGGACACAGAGCTCTGTGAACAGCCAGACTCTTTTGCAATGAGGTTTTGTTTCCTGTCCTCCTTGTGCAAGGTGTCAATGGTCGTCTTTTGGACAATTGTCAAGTCAGCAGTCTTCCCCATGGTTGTGGAGCCTACATAACTAGACTGAGAGACCAATTAAAGGCTTTGCAGGTGTTTTGAGTTAATTAGAGGGTGGCACCAGGTGTCTTCAATATTGAACCTTTTTTCTCAATATTGTAATTTTCTGAGATACTGAATTTGGGATTTTCCTTAGTTGTCAGTTATAAACATCAAAAATAAAATTTGAAATATATCAGTCTGTGTGCAATGAATGAATGCAGTATAATATACAAGTTTCACTTTTTGAATGGAATTAGTGAAATAAACCAACTTTTTGATGATATTCTAATTATATGACCAGCACCTGTATTTATTATATCAGTGTAATGTATATTATATCAGTTTTCAGTTTACCCCTGTGGTGACAATGCAGAATTTTCTATTCTAATTCTACTCTTCAGTGTCATATGATCCTTCAGATTTATATATACATTTTTTATTTTATTTTTTTGTATTACAACAAAACACTTGTGAGTAATCACATATGAAAACATCTTATTAAAACATACTGTATTACATCTTATGATCCTAAATTCTAAACAGTAATGATTTCCTGTTGCACAACTGAAAAATGACTTGTGGTTTAGTGAGGGGGGTCAGTTGCAAACTGAACGAGTGATCCTGAGTCAAACCGCTAATTCACAAAGGCCTTTGTAGTAAATTATTTTCCCTTTCATTTTGAATAACATCCGCAGATGAACAGTGCAGAAAAACATC
>NC_068371.1:208807-227303 GCF_023724105.1 Carassius gibelio | reverse complement strand
ACGTTTTAGTACATTGAGGGAACAAATTAGTAAATTGTGTGCACAATTTATTTACTTTTTCTTGCATGTCATGTGCGGGGCTCCGTAGTAAATAAATATTCTTCAAAATGATTGCACAATAAATAATATATACGTATGTATGAATATATCCACTATCATCCAAAATGTGCAATCATATATTTATAACCAAAGCTGCATTTACTGTATTGGAACAAAAATACAGTAAAAATAATATATATTGTGAAATATTGTTGCAGTTTAGAAGATTTTTTTTCCTGTTTAAATGACACACACTACAGAAAATAGTTTACATTGCATCTATAATAATTACCAATTAAACAATATACAATATATTACTTTATCACTTGATTTATACTGTTGTTACATTAATGGCATACACACACACACACACATGTTTATTTTTGTGAAAAGTGGGTTCATCCCATAGGCGTAATGGTTTTTATACTGCACAAACTGTATATTCTATGGTCCTTCACCAACCCTACACCTAACCCTAACCCTCACGGGAAACTTTGTGCATTTTTACTTTCTCAAAAAAACTCATTCTGTATGATTTATTAGCTTTTTGAAAAATGGGGACATGGGTTATGTCCTCATAAGTCACCCTCTCCTTGTAATACCTGTGTCATACCCATGTCATTATACAGAGTTGTGTCCTGATATGTCACAAAAACAAGAGCACACACACACACACACACACACACACACACACACACACACACACACACACACACACACACACACACACACACACACACATATATATATATATATATATATATATATATATATATATATATATATATATATATATATATATATATATATATATATATATATATATATATATATATATAGTATTTATAATCAATTAAATAAAATAATTTTAAATTTAAACTTTCTAGCACCACTTCACTTTCTAACAACTTCTCAAGTGCATTTTTATTTTACATAACATAAGTTGGCCATCAACAAAAAAACCTTTTGCAAATGTCTCTTAATTCATCTCATTTAATGCGCCGCTGCTACAGTCATCAAAGCAGTGCCTGTGTGTGAAATTCACCTCCATATATACAATCAACTGCAAGACAATCACTGTCGGACCTCAGATCACCTGCTGGGAGCAACATTCATGTTATTATGCACAATCCATGGCTTCATTTCTGGGGGTTTGTGGGAAGATAAAAGCATAGGTTTCTTCAGTCTGTTACAGATTCTTTATGGTGCTACTCTTCCAAAAAAGTGTCGCAGCAGAATAAAGCCTCAACAAATGGTTGGATTCCGTAAAGTAGCTCTAAAATCGCATCTAATATAACTCGTAAAAAAGTTATTCTGTAATTTGTCATCTGAAGTTCTCAAAGTTTTGATCACATGATCTCCTTCTCTCCACATCTCCAGCTGAGAACACTTGCTCGCCGTCCCAGTTTCAATGCAAGACCACAATGCACTGCATCTCCAAGCTGTGGGTGTGTGACGAGGACCCCGACTGTGCTGACGGCTCGGACGAGGCCAACTGCGGTGAGTCGCTAACCGTCGCCATGCATTACCTCACGCTCATCATCACAGTCCATAAATATCCTCATTAAAATTCAGTGTGACAAATTTCAGCTGGTCTAAACTCCTAAAACATTCCATTTGCTTTAATTTTGCACCGACTGTTTGCCCCCGAAGACTGAAGCAGATGAATAAAGATAGCTTCTCTCGCTTTCATAACCGACTTCTTGGAGTTCCCTTCTGTTCTTGGGGTTTTGTGGATGTGCTAGCGCGTTAAGAGACGTTCTGCTGAAAAGCGCTCACCCGAGAGCTAATGTTTTCTCAGGGCGAACGTTGTCAGGTTGCATTGTGTTTGCTTTATGAGCAGCTAACCGATTAGTCTTCTCCATTGGGCCCAAAATGGACGACTTAGTGTGCTATAATTATGCAGATATGCAGTTTTTTCTGTGTTTTAGCAGAGCAATGTTTCATGTGCCAATTAAAGCAGCTGCCTTGGTTTGTAGAGGACATGTGACTATTCCAGAGGAAGTGATTATTGTTCAAAGTTGTTCATTGAGACTTCTCACTTATTAAACCATTAATTTTTATGCAATGCCTGTTGTTGAGCTCATTATTTGATACTTTAATAAGTATAAACAAATAATAATAATAATAATAATAATAATAATAATAATAATACTATAATTTAATAATTATTTCATATTATAACTAAATGATCATCAATCATTTAAAAAAATGCATTTGAATTATATTGCAACTTTATTACAAACTATAATAATTATTATAGTAATTATTATTATAGTAATTATTTATATTATATATATATATAAACAGTATTTAATTAATTGTATAATTAAATATGATAAACATAGAGTTTTGGATCTTATATAATGGAATAATTCTAAATAGAGTAGAATAAATATTGACTATGAACTATTTTAAAATATATTTTAAAATATATACATATTAAACTTCATATATATATAGTTTTTTTTTCAAATGTATTTACTATATATATTACTATATACTTTATTTTGAAACTATATAACAATTATATTAAAAACAATAACATTTATGCTGTCATGCTGTTTACAACTGTTTAAATGTCTATTTGATATTCAAATTTATTTTTATATTTGAATTATATTTTAGCCCCAAAATACTTTTATGGTTTCTATTCTATATGCAAATGTATAATTTGCCAAAATTATTCCCAAACATTTACAGCAAAACTTCTCACTTGACTCCTTATGAAAATCGTATTGAGAAACTACTCAGAAGTTTTCCAGTACATTTGGGGAGGACTACAGATTAATATCTAGTGAAGGTCACAGATGGGTGGACTGTGGTCTAATAATAAAGAACAATGTTTGAGTGGAGAAAACATTCGCTTGTGTTCTGTATTTGACTTTATATATACAGCTGATGTGCTCAAGATTGTTTAGTGTTGACTTTAAACTTTAAAGCCCTCATATCTTGAACAAAAATACTCCCTCTGTGTGTTCTTTATGTCAGTGTCGTTGACTTGTTTAGCATTTTGAAGGACGTCCTCTCATTATTGCTGGTAATGTTTCTCTGTGCGGCTTTAATGGCAGTCAAGTACATTAGGTGACATCGCAGTAACAAATTGTCTTGTAAATCAATTTTTTCTTTATATCGATCCGTATAGGATTATAAATTAAAACAAAAAATCGTTTTCATTTTCAAATAGTCCATTTCTGTCCAGCACTGAATCTCAGTTACTGTCTTCTAAGGGACCAACTAACCCACTGGCTTTCATTACTGGGGAAGTGTAGTGCATTGCAAGAAGGAAGTAAGATGAAGTTTGACATAATTTTGTCGTCTGGGACTTTGCAGAAAGTTTTCCACCGCAGTAGTGTTCTTCAAAACATACTGACACTTTTAAGTCATGGAAATATATGTTTAAAGGGTTAGTTCACCCAAAAATATAGCTTGTATTTTAGTTAGGAAAAATATTCATATTTCAAACGTAGTAAACACTTTTTTTCTCACTTCCAAAAACATACATTCACTACAGAAGTCCTTTATTCAAGCCCCTGGAGCCGTGTGAGGCACATTTTATTATGAACGCGCGTGCTTTAAATGAAGACTTGTGGAGTGTTCAACTGTAACACACTGACTGCAATGAAAGAGCTTGGAATAGCCAGGGCAATTTTTAATAGAACTCTGACTGGATTCGTCTGAAAGAAGAGAGTCATAATAATAATAATAATAATAATAATAATAATAATAATAATAATAGCTGTCCTCCAGTAAGGATTTTTCTGGTCGACTAGTAGTCGTTCATTTGAAGCATTATTCGACTAATCTCACATTTATTAATAAACTGTTTAAGTCATTATAAATTAGCCTTTAATTGCTTATAGCCATAAGCACTCAAGCATATGCATAAATCTTGCCACAGCGCACCCCAGAAGTAATGTGTCAGTGAAAAACAGTAAGGAGACTGCATTAACATTTAATAATTTGATCAATTAGTGCTTTCTTTGTACTCTGTTTAAAAGATGAACTCGGTGACACTGACTCGTCATCTCTGCATCAGTGACGCACCTTCATATATATATATATATATATATATATATATATATATATATATATATATATATATATATATATATATATATATATATATATATATATATATATATATTAATGTCTATAAGGCAAATATATATATACACAGAGTTTCATGCTCAAGTTCACAGACCAAGACGGCAGAAAGCGCATCCTTTTTCATTATTTCATAAATGCATGATTTGTTGATATTGTTAGTGCACATAAACAAACATAGAGTCGTTACAGATTTGAAAGATGTATTACTCTTATCTGTATGATCAAAAATGCCAGAGTAGCCTATTTTAAGAGCAAGTGACGCACCGGTGCCTCCATCTGTCCTGCAGTGAGCGATGCTGTTCAGTCTTTACACTCCACATAGATACATAGTGCTAGTGGTGGAACAGTACACAGATATCACAGTTCGGTATGTGTCTCGGTACGGGGGTCACAGTTCGATATGATTGCACTCTCAACACAAATTATTGTATTGTTACATATATAATCTTCAGTACATATAGGCCTGTACATACAAGGAATACATTCATGAAATATATTTGATTTAGTTTACAGATAAACAAGGTGGGGGCGTGACACGAGTTTGTTTATTTTTGTGACAGGCTTCATTTGTTCACAGAAAAGAAACTCACATGGCAGAAAGCAACATTCTATTTGTTTTCTTTATTTTACAAAAGCACAATGTTTTGGGGTGTAGAGCTGTAATCGTGCCTTAAAAGTTAGGCCCGACAGGACCCGAGCCCAACAGGTTTCGGCCCGAACCCGCCAAGCACATTTTGAATGACAGCTTTTTTAAAGCCCAAACTCGTTTACAGCCCGACATTATACAAATGTGCACACGCACACAGCTCTTTTTCCTTGTGTCAAGAATGAGTAATTTATACATGTTTTAACATAATTTATTCATAACTAACGTAGACTATAGACCACTTGGAAGTTGGAATAAAGAAATAAAGTAAGTCCTCTGTAACATCGTAACATCTCAGCACTCTAAATAGGTTCATTTAGCCTATAAATAGACCAACGTACCAATAAAAACGAGTCTTTTTTTTTACAAATTAAATTAAGATACATTTTAAATTAAGATGGGTATTTGGTAATAACGAAATTAAAATTTAGGCTCCGGGGCTAGGCCAGTGGAGTGATTGAGAAATGGGCTACACCTGCTCGATCCTCCGGTCTCGAGTCCCACGGAGGAGATGGAAGGATATAAAACTGGAGCGATGACAGTGAAGTACGAGAGAGGACCAGTCCTGGGTTTTAGTTTGTGTTTTGATTTTGTTTGTGCGCGGCAGTCGGCCGTGAGGGGCTGCTGCGCTGTTTTGTGTTTATTTTGAGCATTTAAGTTTGAATTGATTGTCTACCGGTTCCCGCCTCCTTCTTCCCGAAGATTAGTATTAGTATAGAAGATAAGAATTTTGTACATCGTTACAGTAAATAAATAAGACAATACGTGTTTAAAGTTGATTCTGCTGATATAAGGAAACAGTTGAGCATGCACACACAAAACACATCAGTTCCAGCATTGCTAACTTGACAGCACAGTTGGTACTTTATCAAAATAAAATAATAAATAATAAAATAAGAATTTGCATAATAAATAATAGCTTAGCATTTAGATACATTACATTGCAAATATGGAAATATTATGGAATATTTGGATTTGTGCCAAATGAGAGGGACCGTGATGGTTCGGTACGAATACATGTATCTTTCCACCATACATACTTTTAGATTGAGCTGCCATGTAAAGTTGCTAATACTTACATCTTTCAGGTAATAAGCCATATTTGAGGTTGAGTGTTTGGATGTCATGCCTGATGTTCTGTATTACCGTAGACTAGCAGTTAACGAACTGTGTGACTTCACGAGTGTATTTTTAATTTTATTTTTTAATGCGACTAATAACATTTTGGTCGACTAACGATTAATTGACGATTGGGGGCAGCCCTAAATAACAATAATAATAATAATAATAATTGGCTAAATATCTGACAAATTTGTGATAGATATAATGCTCTTAAAGTCTAAAAAAGCACTCTCTCTCTCTCTGAGTGCTGGAATTGTGTTTGGATTTGAACCATTGTTGCTCTGGAGGATGTATTGGATTTCCCTAGATACACAACTCACTCCTGCACTTTACAGCATTGAGAGGATATAATGGAATATTCACATTAACCCAGCATAATACTGTATTGATTTTTAACCATGAGGACGTTCCCTAAGTGTTGGTCTGAATGTCCATCAGCGGAGTGGAGCTTCATCTTCCAAAAATCAATAAGTTGCTTACATCTCTTTGGAAACGGGGCATTTCCTAAAGAGATATTAAGATGAAACGCATCCACTAGTGGCTGTATAATATACAAAGAGGACACTGATATGAAATATATTGTCAGGGTGACTAAGATGAAAAGGGATCCAAAGTTGTGATGGAAATGGACATCGTAAAATGGATAAACTGAGTGCAGTGGACTGGATTACATCGCTAATTTTTTTTTTTGTTTCATTTTGTTTTGTTCATCAAATTATTCACTCAGTTAAAAAACAACAACAACAACTGAATATTATTATTAATATTAAATATTTGAATTATTAATATTTTAACAGATTTTACATTTTTTGTAAGTTTGAGTAAATATACATGGAATTAAATGTATTTATCTTATACTAAAATACAAATATAATGTAATATCAGTCTTTTTCAGTCACTTCTCTTTAATTACAGAGGTAGTTTGTGTCATTTTATTGTAGTTGGTTTGTTCTAAGAAGAGAATATTTTGAATATTTAAGAATATTTGAAATATTTGTTATATTTTAAACAATTATTAAAATATTCCAACTTATTATTATTATTATTATTATTATTATTATTATTATTATTATTATTATTATTATTATTTATGTTTTTCAATAACTTCTATCTTATTTCTGGAATTGACATCAAACTAATACAAAATATGTATTATGTACTTTTTTAAACTTGTGTCAGCAGGTAGTATTAAGTATTTCAGGAGTGTTATACTGCAGTACTTTGTTATGAGGAGCGATATTATTATATTTTTTCTTCTTCTTCATTGTGTTCTCAACACATCTCATTCTCTCACTGGTTGCTCTGGTTTGAATGGCTGAGCACTGATTCTGTGTTTTGCCGAGTCATGACCACATATCCACATTATTGTTGTTTCTGAAGAACGGTTGGATTGAACTCTCATGAAACATTCAGTGTGCCGCCACGCTCTGACGCATTGAACACCGCTCTTAATTTGTTGGTTGTGGCCTCTTACATCACTGCATGATCCAATTTATTTATTTTGAATTATTTACCATGATCAGCCTCATGTTGGCAGCACGTCGGCGAAAGTTAATTAGCCAAGAACGCTGCCCGTAGCTCTTTGAAAGCATGCAGACTGACACAAATACATTCAAACAATGGATTCATTCATTATACCTGCTGCGTTTGTTTGCTTGTCTTTCAAATTCTATGTAATTTAGAAAATATTTTGACAGTCAAGAATTGATGATTGATTATTCCTTTAAACATATAAAAATGAGTGTAAAAACATATTCATATTCTCTGTTAGGTTTTAATGAGCGAAAAATTCTGTCTTCATCCAACTTGAAGGTGATTCAAGCCCTAAAGCTATTTGAGGAAAAATCTTAATATTCCAGCCTTGTTCTTTCTAAATTAGAATTCTCTTAATGTCATTTTAAGTCGGGGAATTAGGACTCAAACACAGCATTGTGATTGTCAATTAATCATGCATTATGTTCTCATCATCTCTCATGATAGTTGGATTAGTCGTCGCCAGCATTCAGATGAGGGGAAATTGCATTTCTGATTTCCTGTACTCAAATCAGCTCGGATTAGCATGTTAATTATTTCAGAGCAGGGACACGTGATTTTCACCATTGTGCCTTTGATTCAGTCTTGTGGGATTCTGTGAAGAAGAAAAAAAGTGTTAAATGTAAGGTTAAAAAACCTGACAGGTGTAGCTGCTGGAAGAATTGAACATGTATTGGTAAAATAATAATATGCCAACCAACTAAACTACAAAAAATATGCTTTGTACCCTAAAGTGAAATAAACTGAAAAGTCACTATCATGGGATTTTAAATATTTATTCATTTATTCATTTATTCATTTATTCATTTATTCATTTATTCATTTATTCATTTATTTATTTATTTATTTATTTATTTCATTATTATTATTTTTTTATGAAATAATTAGTTTTACAAATGTTTAGTTTGATTTTATTTATTTTGTGTTATTTAATTTGTGCCATGTTTAGTTTGACTTTGTTGTGCCCGTGTGTTTGCTGGAACTGTTAAAAATTAATAAACAGTGGTAAATTAGCACATTTTATTGGTAAAATAGTAATATACCAAACAATAAAAACAAACTACAAAAATATGACTTGTATCTTAAATTAAACAGAAAGTCACCATCACAGTTTTTTTCTATTCAACAATTTAATAAGCTAATGATGTTTCATTGTTTCATTGTTTTGCTTTTTTGTTTATTTTCATTGTGCCATGTTAAGTGTTAATATTATTTTAGTGTACTTTAGTTTTTGTTTTGTGTTTCAATGTGTTGCACATTTTTGTTTAGTTTCATTGTGTCGTTTTTAGTTTTGTAAAAAAATAAATAAAAAAATAAACATGAGTAAACATTTTTTGGTAAAATATACCAATTTACAAAACAATAAATAAACAATAAACTACAAAACTGCAAAAATATGCTTTGTACCAATTCCTTGTTTTCTGTTAAAAGTTTTAATAAATGTTTTGAAGTCTGAATATTGTGTTAATAGTGCAGTTTTTAAAGCAAAACATGTTATAGATTAGTTTATCTAAGAGCTCAGGATTTGTTTTGCACTGCCATTGTACTGAGGGAATTCAAATGAATGTTTTGTTTGTTTGTGTATGCAGATGAAAAGACTTGTGGTCCGCATGAATTTCGCTGCAAGGACAACAACTGCATACCGGACCACTGGAGGTGTGACGGGCAGAGCGACTGTAGCGACAATTCAGACGAGGAGAACTGCAGTACGTGATTCTGCTTTTAATCTCTTATTTAACTTGTACAAAGTTATGCAGTGAATAGTTTAACAAACACCTCCTCTGTAGATGAGGATGTCTGTGACAGCAACTCTCCTTTGATGAATTAAAATCCAAATGTGTTTTTTGTAGTGTATTTTTATTTATTTATTTATTTATTTTTGCTGTAGTTTGGCGTGCTTTATCACTGTGATGTGTATTGTTTTGTTTAGTTTCTTTGTTTTATGTTTGTTAGTTTGGTTTAGTTTCATTGTGCCTTGTTTAGATTTTAGTTTTGTTTTAGTATTAGTGTGCCATGTTTAGTTTAGTCATTGTTCTACAGTATGCATTATTAGTTTAGTTTAGTTGTGCTTTTGTTGTTATTTAGTTTGACTGTGCTTTAGTATTTAGTTTAGTTTGTTTGGTGTCGTTTGGTTAAGTCTTATTGTGCTGTGTTCTTTAGTTACTTTTGTGTCATTTAATTTAGTTTTATTGTGCTGTTATTTAGTTTAATTGGATATGTTATTAAGTTGAGTTAGTTTTTTTTATTTAGTTTTGTTTAGTTTTTTTATTATTATTTTTATTTTTAAGTTTTATTGTGCTATTATTTAGTTGAGGTTTGCTGTTGTTCGTTTTTCAGTTTTGTTTTGTATGGCTGCATTGCTTAATTTCATTGTGCTGTCTTGTGTTTAGTTTAGTTTGGCTTAGTTTTGTTTAGTTCAGTTGTGCTGTATTTTATTTATTTTTATTGGGCTGTTATTTAGGTTATGTTTCATTTGTTTGGTTTAGTTTCACTGTGCTGTGTTGTTTAGTTACATTTGTTTAATTTTGATTAGTATTATTGTGTTGTTTTTAAGTTTGGTTTCATTGTGCTCAATTGTTTTGTTTTGTTTAGTTTCATTGTGCTGCTTTGATTCATTCCATTGTGCTGTTTTCTGTTGTTTAGTTTAGTTAGTTTGGTTTTGTTCAGTTGTGCTTCATTGTTAAGTTATAATTATGCTGTTATTTATTTTAGTTCAGTTTAATTGTGCTGTTTAATTTGTTTGGTTTTGTTTTATTTCATTACCCATAATTGTTTATTTTCATTGGGCTTGCACTGTTTTGTTTAGTTAGTTTGATTTAGCTTAGTTTCATTACCCGGAATTGTTTAGTTTTATTGTGCTTTGTTGTTTTGTTTAGTTCAACTATGCTTTTTGTGTAGTTTTATGCCAGTTTTTAGTTTCATTGTGCATTTTGTTGTTTAGTTTCATTGTGCCGTTTTGTTATCTAGTTTACATCACTTCGTTGTATTAGTATTTTTTTTTATTTTATTTTTATTGTGTTCCATTTTGTTATTGAGTTTATGCCATGTTTTGTTGTTTAGTTTCCTTGCCTTTAGATTCATTGGGCTGTATTTTGTGTTTAGTTACTTTGTTCTTTGCTTTGTTGTTTTGTTTGGTTTCATTGTGCCGTGTTTCATTATTTAGTTTAGTTTCAGTTTTCTGTGACGTTTTGTTTAGTTTCAATGTGCTCTGTGTTGTTTGCTGCTGTAATCATGCTCTAATCTTCTTGTCTCTATTGACAATGCTTTGACATTTAAGTACAGTCAGCTTTCATATGTTCCTCTTATCACACTTTGCTCTTAACACTACTAGACATACAGGCACAGCAGGGTTTCTAAAAAAGAACAAAAATTGTTTGATATCACAATCCACAGTGTGGCACATAGATGTTGGATCCTCAGAGAGGGATTTACAAGCTAACGCTCATGCGTCAGTGTGTGACACTGAGCCGTCTTTTTCTTCTGAAGAGCACATGGGTCTCAAACAGTGTCCAAAAGTACTTCAACACTCCGTGTGTGACTGTTGTCTCAAATCTCCATATTTATTCCCTGTTTCTCCCCTGATGTCTGAGTCATTATACAGAACAAGTTCTCCACTACTCAAAGAGCTCCTAAAGCCCAGTGGATCTCATCACACTTCAGCTCTGTCTTCAGCCTCCAGCTTCACACTTTCAAACGAGAGTGAAACACACAGTGAGAATGAGATTGTGTGTTGATTGCTCTGGAAATGTATGTGTCTCCCAAGCAGTGATTATATAAATTTCCCTGAGATGCAGACATGTATTTTTCCTGTCTTCTCGGGATGTTGCTAACTACTGTCCACTGGAGTGCAGATGTATGTTTTATGTCGGCCATCTGACGTTGATTGACAGATAGTGGAGAAAGTGTCCCACTGAATGGCAGAATCGATCTCTCACGCTGATCTGCAATTTGGTTTTAATGGAAGCGGCCTGTTGCTCCCGGCAGCGGCTCCCGTGATAAACGGCCATGCGTGTTGCTTTGTTTTCCTCTGTGCCGTGGCGTGAGCTCGGACCATTTATTTACTAGATTACAGAGCCACTGCCATCATTTATTCAAAATGTGATCACGATGTAAGTCAGACTTGTGTTTGCAGCAGAAAGCAGAGCACGATGGCATAATTTCCACCTCAATGATACTTCGTTCCTGTTTTTTTCACTTCCTGTTCCCTGTTGTTTCCCCTCTTATTTCCTGTCTGTTTTTACATCTTTTACTTTGATTTTCCTTTTGTTTTGTTTTACTTCTATCCATGTCCTTTTCCTCCTTCCTTTCCCATTTGTCTTATAGTGTTCATCCTTTCCCCTTCCCTTTCCCCTCTGGTTTTCCTTTACTTGCTTTACTTCCTTTACTTTTCATTTCCTTTGTTTTTTTCTTCCCTTAGTTTTTTTCTTCCCTTTGTTTTGTTTTACTTTTAAATGTAGTCTTTTTTCTTTTATTTCTGATTCCTCTTTCCATTAACTTTGCCCTTCCTCTCATTCATCATCTTTCCATTTTTCTTTTACAGTACTTCCTTTTACATAATGTTTCCTTTCCTTTGTTTTTCCTTTTAACTTACTTTGATTTTCGTTCCTTTTCATTCCATTTCCCCTTCACTTTCCCCTCTTGTTTTCCTTCACTTCCTTTTACTTTACTTTTCATTCCCTTTGTTGTTAATTTTCTTCCTTTTCCCTTCTTTCCTATTCCTCTTTCCCTTCCCTTTCCTCTTACTCCCATTCATAATTTTCCCGTTCTTTAACCTGTTGTCCTTTATGTCTTTTTCCTTTGATTTTCCTTTCACCTTACTACTTGCCTTTTTTCCTTCCATTTCCTATTTCCCCTCACTTCCCCTCTTCTTTTCCTTCACATTCTTTTACTTTACTTTTCATTTCCTTTCGTTTGCTTTGCTTTACTTTTAATTTTCTTCCTTTCCCTTCCCTTTTCTCTTTTTTCCATTCACTATTTTCCTGTTTCCATCTTCCTAGTGTTAATTCTGTTCCCCTTCCATTTTCCTTTTTTCTTACTTTCCTTTAAATTTACCTGTATTTTCCTTTGTTTTTGCTTTTCATTTTATTCCTTTTTTCTTCTCTGTCCTTTACCTCTCCCTCTTTCCCATTTTTCTTTTTCTCATCCTGCCTTTTACCATTTTCCCATTCCATCCCCCTCAGTTTATACATTATTTCCTTTTATTTTATATTTTCCTGTAGTTTTTGTGTACATTCCTTTTACCTAAATGTTTCCTTTTCCTCTCATTCAGTTGTTTCCTGTTGTTCTCTTTCTTTCTTTCTTTCTTTCTTTCTTTCTTTCTTTCTTTCTTTCTTTCTTTTCTTTCTTTCTTTCTTTCTTTCTTTCCTCTCTTTCTTTTCCACATCCTTTCCTTTTAACTAGCGCTTGAACCTGCTAGTTGTCTGAAACTTGTGATGGTACACAAGTTACTCAAAACAAATCAGTGCCACTTTAAAGCAGCTGTTGGCTCAGCATTATTTACTGAAGATCAACTTTGTTTTGAAGGTTTCCCAGCTGTCACGTCAGACTTGTAGATTTCATAAGCTGCGATTTTATGTGCAGTCAGTCTCCCTACCTCTTTTTTCCCGTCTCATTCTTTCGCTAACAATCTCTCCATCTCTTTAAATTAAAAATAAGCCCACAGAACCCTCACAGATCTACATTCTGCATCACAACAGACACTAATACAAACATGTTATGTAGTCAAAATCAGCATGCTGCATGTCCCATGAGCCCGTTTTTAACAATCTTAATGAACACAGGCTACTGAACAATGTTTGTTAGACACAAGTTTACATATTCACGTACAAAAGGTTCTATTTTTGCATGATTTTGCTCTTATAAGAGAGAACCTATGAGTCATGGTCATCCATTTATCTAGAGATGAGTTCCCGCTCTGAAGCGTGTGTCTGTCCTGCCGTAATTTCCTGGTGTATTTGCTCACTTGCTGGGTGGGAGTGAATCCAGACAGAGGTTCGATTTCTTTTCCTCTGTTGGATTCACCTTGGTAGCCTCACACAGAAACATCACTGGGAAGATATAAAAGCTCTTATTGGGTCGTGAAGACGTGATGTCAGGGCAGATAATCTGCAGAGAGCTGGAGCCGGTTGTAGAGAGACTGATAATAGAGTTAGAGGAGTGACACAGCAGCGCTCGCTTATTGTGATCAAGGAGATCTGTGCTCCATCTGTTCTTTGTTTTTCTTTCTTTCTTTCTTTCTTTCTTTCTTTCTTTCTTTTGCATTCCAATTTACTCAAATAGCAAAATTAAAACTCGACAATTGTGTTTTCACTACTATCAAAGAAAAAAAAAAAATAGAGACAGACAGACAAAAGTCAAAAGAGAGAATGATGTAAAATGTACTGTTACACCTAGATGTTGTCAGAAACACCTGTTCCTTTTTCCGTATGTTTGTTTGTTTGTTCATTTCCTACTACTTTGGATCTTTCCTTTGTTCAGTCTTTCATTTGTTTTCTCATATACTTCAATTTTATTTTTCCTCATTCACTTTCGCTTTTAATTGGTTTGCCTAATTGTTTGTTGTGTATGTTTTAGTTAATTGTGAATCATTCTTTCTGTCTTTTATGTTTATCTGTTTTTCACACGTTATTTGTTTTTCTTTTCTTTATTTATTTGTTTTTTTTTCTTTGTTTTTTTATCTGTCTGTGTCTCTTTTTTTATCTTTTGTTTATTTATTCTCTCATTTTGTCTGTCTTGTGGTTTTTCTTTTGAGTCCTCCCTTTCTTTCTTTCTTTTGCATGTTTTTTTTTCTCTGTAGTTCATTTGCTCATTCCGTCATTCCATCTGTTTTGCTTATTTGTTTGCTCTGTATGTCTGATTTTCTTTAGTTATGTCATACACAATTGTTATTAGTTTTGTTTGTTTGCATGTATTCACTTTTTATTTCTGTTGTTCGTTTACCAATTCTGTCTTTTTAATCTTTTTCTTATTTACTTGCACTCATTTTCACATTTTCTCCATATCATTTCTTAGGCTTCCTGGCAGATCATACCCAAGAAAGTCTGGATATGTCTTTCTGTTCATAACAATAATAATTAAAAAAACATTCAGCCATTTGTTTGTTTTTGTTTTATTGCTGCCAAAAGCTTATTTTGCTTTCACAGTCCTCGCTTCCAATAGTAAAAGAAGGCCAAATTCAGAAACCATCCATGTCTTTTTCTCTTCTCCTTTCAGAGCCAGTAACATGCAACTCCAAAAATTTCATCTGTGCCAACGGAGAGTGCATCTCCTCACGCTTCCGCTGCGATGGTGACTTCGACTGCACCGATAACTCTGACGAGGTTTCAAGCACCACATTCATCAGTTGCTAAACATCATTCATCTGGTTCCTGTCTGAGTGCTGATATCCTGTGCGTGTGTTTTCAGAGAGGCTGTGAGAGCCACTGCTCCGAGGATCAGTTCCAGTGCCTGAATCATCTCTGTATCTCAGTCAAATGGCTCTGTGATGGACAGGAAGACTGCAAAACCGGGGAAGATGAGGCCAATTGCAGCCCTGCCAACACTGTCATGACAGGTTAGCCGCTTTCACACGCTCTTTAAATAATGCAAACGGATCCAGAACCGATCAAAGCGGCTCCCAGACAGCAAGCTTGGCACTCCTATAATCACATATCACAGAGCGGACACCTTTTATCCAAAGGGATCATAGGCCTATGACTACACAATGGTGACTGGAGATCTCTGCACAACCTCAGACCCTGCCACGCTGCCTTCATTTATAACTGCTGAGCCACTTCCACTGAAAACTAACAGCAAAACGACCCCACATTTGTCATCTTCTGTTCTAATACTTGTGGAGGGCACTGTGTGTGTGTGTGTGTGTGTGTTATATATATATATATATATATATATATATATATATATATATATATATATATATATATATATATATATATTAATATATATTAGGGCTGTCGCGATATACCGGTATTGACGATAACCGTGATATTCGAATAAACAATTATCGATATCGTGTTAATTTAGTTTATGATGATATATTGGTATTAGTGATAACCACAATATTTAAAATGAACAGTTCTCTTATGATGACACCACATGTAAATACTGGGTATATATAATTGTATTTAATTGTATTTAATAACTATACAATGCTATTTTTTATTAAAATCAACAGTTTTGTTTATTAAAATTACCATCATGAATCATAATGAAATTAATTTGAATAAATTGTATTTAAATGGTAACAGTGTATTGTATTTTTCGTTGAATCGAGTATTACAAATATTATCAAATCAATATGACATATTATTTAACTTTATATAAATGTTAATAATAATAATATTTCTTACTAAAATTACTTATTAAATCATTACATACACATTTTTTACTTAATCTGTTTGTGTGTGTGCGTGTGTGTGTGTGTGTGTGTGTGTGTTTTGTACACATTAATTAAATTACATATAGATCATTAAAATACATATAGATATACAGTATATATTTTACATATTAATATATACTGTATATCTATATGTATTTTAATGAGTGTGTGTGCGTGTGTTTTGTACACACGTGTTTATATATATATATATATGTATATATATATATATATATGTATATATATATATATATATATATATATATATATTTATATATATATATATATATATATATATATATATATATATGTATATATATATATATATATATAAAAACTTTTATCTAAAGCTAAAGAACCTATGAACACCCAAGAACTCAGAATAATGCATGTTCTGAACTTCAGCTTCATCTGTTATTTTAACCCCAAGAGTCTTGAAGTATATCTCCCTTTTTTTTTTTTTTTTTTTTTTGTTGAGGTCTCCCTACCATCTTTTCTGGCCCCTCGTCTTGAATATTTCAGCGTTGTGTGCTATGCACAGGGTACATGAGTCCATCCACAGTGAATTATTCTGATCGTAAGACCACTGGAGATGCATTCAGAAAGCTCCCTTTCAGATACTTTTTTTTTTCTTCCCTGTGACTCAAGGCAAGCCAGGGGAATTTTACCCCATGATTAATATTAATAGGACTGAAAACACTTCAAAAAGTGCAGCCAGAAATCTCTCTCAACCTTTCGCTGACCGAAACTGCAGCTCTGTTTATTTCAGACCTCGGCACGTGTGCGAGGCGGATGCTTTCAAGGAACAGATTGTCCCAGGACATGTAGATGGATGCGTCTTTTTATAGGATTCTTTGATGGAAGATTTCTTGTCTCGAAATTATTTTGTGAATTCCTTGTGTCTGCGCAGCTCGGCCGACATCATGTGCTCAGAACGAGTATGTTTGTGTTGGAGGAGGCTGCGTGTCGGCCGGTCAGCGCTGTGACGGACAAAATGACTGTTCAGATGGATCTGATGAGGTCAGTTGGTTACATACACACAAGAAAGGCATGTTTTGATTACAATCAAGTGTTTTTCTCAAATATTTCTAAACTTTCCAACTACTTCTTAAAGGGATAGCACACTCAAAAATGAAAGTTGTTATAATTTACTTGCCCTTTTGATTTTCCAAACTTGTATGGCTTTGTTCTTCCTGCAGCACATTAAAAAGTCAATGGGATCAAAAACTTTCAAGCTTCAAAAAGGACTTGTTTTAATCTAGTTGTTGTCAAAAATCTGTAAAAATTATTTTTCTAATTATTTGTACAAGATTATTTTGACATCTATGTACAGCAACATTGATATATATTCAGAACATATTTACAATTTAAATTTTGTATATATTCAGACTTAAAATTATATTTGCAGATTTACTTGTGTATATTCATGTTATACATTTTGATATTACAATTTGTATCTGTGTATTCTGACTTACAGTATATATTCAGATACATTTACATAGTCAGATTTTTAATTATATATTCTGATTTCTGTATATTCTATGTTATAAGTAGATATTTTGATTTACGTTTAAACAGGACTAAATTGTGTCACTTTTTTTGTATAACTAACCTTTCACACAGTTATAAGTAATACATTATTTAGAATTATAATAATAATAATAATAATAATAATAATAATAATAATAATAATAATAATAATAATAGTAATTTTCTAGTTTAACTTTCATGATCCAAAAGCCTTGTTTGGCTTGTGTGAAAAATTATGACATTATTATTAGTAGTATTTTTTCTTTAAGTTGGCTATTTTATTACATTTAAATATTTATTTACATTATACATATACCACAATTCCTAATAAAAATAACATAATAATAATAATTTTTCAAATTATTATGTTAATAAAATATTAATAACACTATTGTTATTATTTTTATAATAATAATAATAATAATAATAATAATAATAATAATTATTATTATTATTATTATTATTATTATTATTATTATTATTATTATTATTAAAAATAACATTAATAATACAATGCAAATTATAAATCTTTGAGTGCAGCTTTAAGTAACTTTTTTATTTTGTTAATTTATTATCAAAACAATTAGATATAATTATTCACAACAAACACATAAACAAACAGACAAACAAATAAATAAATACATAAGTACGCCATACTGAAGTAACTCATGTGGCTTTGTTTGTTTTTTTTTGTTGTTTTTTTTCTATAGCACTTTAAAATATATTCTGAAGAATGTTTGATCAATACATTTAAAGTCAGTGGGGTCCAACATTTTCAAGCTTCAAAACAGACCCATTATCAACATGTAATTGATTTAAATGATGACAGAATGATGCATTTTTTGGTGAACTATATCTCGTTAACTCTGATGCAGCATTACACAGTATTGCTGCACATTCTCTTGGTAATAGCAGCCATTTTCCTCAAGACTGCGGTCTGTTTTCTCGAGGGACTTTGCTTTAATTACACCCTCACTCATAATGCAGTGTCAACAGTTCAAACGAGTTTGCCTGTCCTAATAAGGACCATTAAAACAGACCTCTTTTTTCAAAGGCCCCTGGAGAGCCAAGGCCGCATTTCTTCCATGCATTATAAAAAGCAATTTTAGCTGTAGGAAAAGATCAAAGGTCATTGCTAAAGA
>NC_068371.1:199696-204696 GCF_023724105.1 Carassius gibelio | reverse complement strand
CCCCGGCCACGGCGAGGGTATGTGGGCCGGGGAACCCTCCAGACAGCCCCCTGGATCCGAAATGGTTTTCGCCAGAGCCTAAGTCCACAAAATGACGCGTTCGTCCAAATCGCGACGGCACGTAAAAACGCCATCCCCTATCGGGCGGACCTCCAGGGTCGCGGGTGAATCCAGAACGTGCCCGGGGAAGAGGCACCTTTCCCGGCCTGCCCCGGAGCCTCGGGGAGGGTGGATGTCTGGCCAAGGCCCGCGTTTTCGACTTAGTCGTTTTTCCAACCCCGAATTCCTCCAGGGCCTCCGACCTGCCGAGCGAGGCCGACGAGGGCTAGGGCCGGTCGGATAGGTCTCTCACCAAAGAGGCCCTGGAGCCTACGACCCGCCACTGGTCACCCAGCAAACCGAGAACCGGAGTAGGGGGTGCTATCTCACTCTCATGCCCAAGAGAGGGAGGCCACGCTGGGCCTGGGTCGCTGGAAATAGACCCTGGAGCTCAACGTTCAAATTTACAGAGAACCAGACTAGGGGGAGCCGTCTCACTCTCATGCCCGAGAGGGTGAGGCCTCGTTGGGCCTGGGTCGCTCGAAAATGCCCCTGGAGCTCAACCTTCAAATTTACAGAGAACCAGACTAGGGGGAGCCATCTCACTCTCATGCCCAAGACGGTGAGGCCTCGTTGGGCCTGGGTCGCTCAAAAAAGCCCCTGGAGCTCAACCTTCAAATTTACAGAGAACCAGACTAGGGGGAGCCATCTCACCCTCATGCCCGAGAGGGTGAGGCCTCGTTGGGCCTGGGTCGCTCGAAAATGCCCCTGGAGCTCAACCTTCAAATTTACAGAGAACCAGACTAGGGGGAGCCATCTCACTCTCATGCCCGAGAGGGTGAGGCCTCGTTGGGCCTGGGTCGCTCAAAAAAGCCCCTGGAGCTCAGCCTCCACGGTTAATGAGAACCGGAGTAGGGGGCGCCATCTCACCCCCATGCCCAGGACGGTGAGGCCACGCTGGGCCTCGGTCGACCGAAAAAGCCCCTGGAGCTCAACCTTCAAATTTACAGAGAACCAGACTAGGGGGAGCCATCTCACTCTCATGCCCGAGAGGGTGAGGCCTCGTTGGGCCTGGGTCGCTCGAAAAAGCCCCTGGAGCTCAGCCTCCACGGTTAATGAGAACCGGAGTAGGGGGCGCCATCTCACCCCCATGCCCAGGACGGTGAGGCCACGCTGGGCCTCGGTCGACCGAAAAAGCCCCTGGAGCTCAACCTTCAAATTTACAGAGAACCAGACTAGGGGGAGCCATCTCACTCTCATGCCAGAGACGGTGAGGCCTCGTTGGGCCTGGGTCGCTCGAAAAAAGCCCCTGGAGCTCAGCCTCCACGGTTAATGAGAACCGGAGTAGGGGGCGCCATCTCACCCCCATGCCCGAGAGGGTGAGGCCTCGTTGGGCCTGGGTCGCTCGAAAAAGCCCCTGGGGCTCAGCCTCCACGGTTAATGAGAACCGGAGTAGGGGGCGCCATCTCACCCCCATGCCCGAGAGGGTGAGGCCTCGTTGGGCCTGGGTCGCTCGAAAAAGCCCCTGGAGCTCAGCCTCCACGGTTAATGAGAACCGGAGTAGGGGGCGCCATCTCACCCCCATGCCCGAGACGGTGAGGCCTCGTTGGGCCTGGGTCGCTCGAAAAAGCCACTGGAGCTCAGCCTTCACGGTTAATGAGAACCGGAGTAGGGGGCGCCATCTCACTCTCATGCCCAAGACGGTGAGGCCTCGTTGGGCCTGGGTCGCTCGAAAAAGCCCCTGGAGCTCAGGCTCCACGGTTAATGAGAACCGGAGTAGGGGGCGCCATCTCACCCCCATGCCCGAGAGGGTGAGGCCTCGTTGGGCCTGGGTCGCTCGAAAAAGCCCCTGGAGCTCAGCCTCCACGGTTAATGAGAACCGGAGTAGGGGGCGCCATCTCACCCCCATGCCCAGGACGGTGAGGCCACGCTGGGCCTCGGTCGATCGAAAAAGCCCCTGGAGCTCAGGCTCCACGGTTAATGAGAACCGGAGTAGGGGGCGCCATCTCACCCCCATGCCCGAGAGGGTGAGGCCTCGTTGGGCCTGGGTCGCTCGAAAAAGCCCCTGGGGCTCAGCCTCCACGGTTAATGAGAACCGGAGTAGGGGGGCGCCATCTCACCCCCATGCCCAGGACGGTGAGGCCACGCTGGGCCTCGGTCGATCGAAAAAGCCCCTGGAGCTCAACCTTCAAATTTACAGAGAACCAGACTAGGGGGCGCCAACTCACTCTCATGCCCAGGAGGGGGAGGCCACGCTGGGCCTGGGTCGCTCGAAAAAGCCCCTGGAGCTCAGCCTCCACGGTTAATGAGAACCGGAGTAGGGGGCGCCATCTCACCCCCATGCCCAGGACGGTGAGGCCACGCTGGGCCTCGGTCGATCGAAAAAGCCCCTGGAGCTCAGGCTCCACGGTTAATGAGAACCGGAGTAGGGGGCGCCATCTCACCCCCATGCCCGAGAGGGTGAGGCCTCGTTGGGCCTGGGTCGCTCGAAAAAGCCCCTGGGGCTCAGCCTCCACGGTTAATGAGAACCGGAGTAGGGGGGGCGCCATCTCACCCCCATGCCCAGGACGGTGAGGCCACGCTGGGCCTCGGTCGATCGAAAAAGCCCCTGGAGCTCAACCTTCAAATTTACAGAGAACCAGACTAGGGGGCGCCAACTCACTCTCATGCCCGAGAGGGGGAGGCCACGCTGGGCCTGGGTCGCTCGAAAAAGCCCCTGGAGCTCAGCCTGCGAAGCGCTTTTGTCATCACCCCGATGGCGGGTAAAAACGGCATCCTCTATCGGGCCGACCTCCGGGGTCGCGGGCGAAATCGGAGCTCTACCCGGGAAAGGTGCACCATCCTGGGCAAGGCCGCCGGAGAGGGGGTGGTTGGATGTTCGACCGGGGCCCGCTCGGGAACGCCGGGGCCTAGGGACTTGAAACTCGGGTCGTTGATAGGGCCCGTCGGCCCCTCTCGGACGCCGCCACCCCCGAGCCGACAGCCCCCCGGGGGCCGGGGATAGCGCCCCCCAAAGTTCGAAATTTTGAACGGCCGTATCTCGCCGAGGCCGAGACCCAGGGACTTCAAACTCGGGACCGCGGTAGACCCTGAGGCCCCCTATCAGACGCCGCCACCCGCGGGCCGATGGCCCCCCGGGGGCCGGGGATAGCGCCCCCCTAAGGTCGAAGATTTGACCGGCCGTATCTCGCCGAGGCCGAGCCCCAGGGACTTCAAACTCGGGTCGCTGATAGAGCCAGAGGGCCCCTACCGGACGCCGCCGGCCCCAGGTCCCCAACCCCCGGGGAGGCCGAGATACGGCCCCCCAAACTTCAGGATTTGTGCCCTCGTAACTCAGGCACCGGACCGCCCCGGGACTCGGGGGCGGTGGCGTCCGGTAGGCCCCGAGGCCCTCTACCTGACCCCCGAGTTTCAGCCCCGGGGACCCCCGCACCGCGGAGATATCGGCGAGAAACCGCGCCGCGGCCGAAATCGGAACTCTACCCGGGAATGGCGCACCGTCCTGGGCAAGGCCGCCGGCGAGGGGGGGGTTGGAAGTTCGACCGGGGCCCGCGCCGGAACGCCGAGGCCTAGGGTCTTGAAACTCGGGTCGTTGATGGAGGCCGTCGGCCCCTCTCGGACGCCGCCACCCCCGAGCCGACAGCCCCCCGGGGGCCGGGGATAGCGCCCCCCAAAGTTCGAAAATTTGACCGGCCGTATCTCGCCGAGGCAGAGGCCCAGAGACTTCAGACTCGGGTCGATGATAGATCCCGTGGCCCCCTATCAGACGCCGCCACCCCAGGGCCGGTGCACCCCAGGGGGCCGGAGATAGCGCCCACCGACGGTGGAACTTTGAACGGCCGTATCTCGCCGAGGCAGAGACCCAGGGACTTCAAACTCGGGTCGATGATAGGCCCCGTGGCCCCCTATCAGACGCCGCCACCCCAGGGCCGGTGCACCCCAGGGGGCCGGAGATAGCGGCCACCGAGACAGAAACTTTGAACGGCCGTATCTCGCCGAGGCAGAGACCCAGGGACTTCAAACTCGGGTGGGTGATAGGCCCCGTGGCCCCCTATCAGACGCCGCCACCCCAGGGCCGGTGCACCCCAGGGGGCCGGAGTTAGCGCCCACCGAGGCAGAAACTTTGAACGGCCGTATCTCGCCGAGGCAGAGACCCAGGGACTTCAAACTCGGGTGGGTGATAGGCCCAGTGGCCCCCTATCAGACGCCGCCAACCCAGAGCCGGTGCAGCCCAGGGGGCCGGAGATAGCGGCCACCGAAGGTGGAACTTTGAACGGCCGTATCTCGCCGAGGCAGAGACCCAGGGACTTCAAACTCGGGTGCGTGACAGGCCCCGTGGCCCCCTATCAGACGCCGCCACCCCAGAGCCGGTGCACCCCCGGGGGCCGGAGATAGCGGCCACCGAAGGTGGAACTTTGAACGGCCGTATCTCGCCGAGGCCGAGCTCCAGGGACTCCAAACTCGGGTCGATGATAGACCCCGTGGCCCTCTATCAGACGCCGCCACCCCAGAGCCGGTGCACCCCAGGGGGCCGGAGTTAGCGCCCACCGTTGGAGAAATTTTGAACGGCCGTATCTCGCCGAGGCAGAGACCCAGGGACTTCAAACTCGGGTGGGTGATAGGCCCAGTGGCCCCCTATCAGACGCCGCCAACCCAGAGCCGGTGCAGCCCAGGGGGCCGGAGATAGCGGCCACCGAAGGTGGAACTTTGAACGGCCGTATCTCGCCGAGGCAGAGACCCAGGGACTTCAAACTCGGGTGGGTGACAGGCCCCGTGGCCCCCTATCAGACGCCGCCACCCCAGAGCCGGTGCACCCCCGGGGGCCGGAGATAGCGGCCACCGAAGGTGGAACTTTGAACGGCCGTATCTCGCCGAGGCCGAGCTCCAGGGACTCCAAACTCGGGTCGATGATAGACCCCGTGGCCCTCTATCAGACGCCGCCACCCCAGAGCCGGTGCACC
>NC_068371.1:167384-179884 GCF_023724105.1 Carassius gibelio | reverse complement strand
CATATATGATTAAAACAACACTTACGGTTGTTAAATCGCACACCTCTAGACTGAATATAAAGTGTGTTTTAAGTGTGTGTGTTTATAACGGAGTGTCTCGTGTCTCTCAGGTGGATTCACTCAGATCTGGGACATCGATGAGCTGTGATCACACACACACCAGGGACTGAAGATCAGATAAACATACAGATTTTAGCTACTCGTTTCCAAGCCAATAGCTAATTCTGGGCCGATGTCCTGTTAAAACTGCACTGTGAATGTGGAGGACCCAGAGAAATGAAGTCTGCATACGTTTCTATCTCCAGAAGCAGATTTGCACCATCAGAAATCTCATGAGCGTTCTGCAGGTGTTTCAGGTGAGGTCATGCTGGATCCACCCTTTAACCCCCGGGGAAAAGTCACAGATACGGTTTCTGTTGGCTCAAGCGTTCAGATGGTCTGCGTGGACTCTTGACTGGAGTCCTCCAGGAACACGGAGGGCCGTTTCATAGTCAACGCATCTTTACGCATACACGTCCCTGAGGCTACGCATCATTACGCTTCGGCCGCCATTATGCGTCGTGCGTAGCCAAATGTGTCGTCCTAGTTTTTGATACGCGACGATGCACGATGCTTGCTCACGTTTCTCGCGTTGACTATGTAACAGCCCTAAGGTAAATCAATCACAACATGTAATGTGTCCAGCAAAGCTCACAAGCAGCACTTCTAAAAACACTGCAACAATAAATGGACATTGTGTAATGCATTACGTGTGTTTGTTTGAATCTGTTACACAGTATTTCACTCAAGGCTTGGATAATGACTTGTTTTATTTAGCATTCAGCTAAAATCATGCAGAATTCCAGACAGTTGGTAACGGTTCGTGATGAAGATGAGCTGGTCTTTACGGTGTGTGGCAGACCTGCAGCAGTCCTTCGCTCCACAGCCCCAGCAGCAGACCTGCTTTATCTTCATCCTGCAGGAGCTGCAGCTGTGCAGCCGGGACACGATCGACTCGCAGCAGCTGCTCCAGAGCCGCCAGATGAGACGAGGGGAAGCGCAGACCCTGAAACTGAAGACGCTCAGCGTGAGAACCACACCACTGGACAATCGAGACAAGTGTGTGCTGTTAGTCTGAGACAGGGGTTGGCAAGTTCGGTCCCAGAGAGCCACAGACCTGCAGAGTTCAGCTTCAACCTTAATCAAACACACCTGAACAAGCTCAATCCACTCAGGATTACTAAGGTACAGACAGGTGAGGTTTTTTTTTTTTTTTTTCAGGGTTGGAGCTGAACTGTGCAGGACTGCGGCTCTCTAGGACCAAACTTGCCTACCCCTGGTCTGAGAGCGGACGCACCTGTGAGACCTCCTCCTCCTCATCATCATCTTCCTCTTCATCAGATGTTCCCATCATATGCATTTCTCTCTTGTTCTTTAAAGAATGCAACACAAACACCACCAGCTCTGTGGCCTCGTCCTGATCAGAGAGAGATGGATGCAGTGAGAACTTCCTTTGTTTGAGAGAGTGTGTGTGTGTGTGTGTGTGTGTGTGTGTGTGTGTGAGAGACTACTGGTCAAAAGATTACAAAACAATATTCAGCAGCACAACCGTTTTCAACATTGATGATAATCAGAAATGTTTCTTGAGCAATAAATCATCATATTATTCTGATTTCTGAAGATCATGTGACACTGAAGACTGGAGGAATGATGCTGAAAATACAGCAGAGCATCACAGAAATAATTACACTTTAACACAGATTCACATAGAAAAGTTATTTTACATTCTAATATTATTTCTTACAGTGTTTTTGATCAAATAAGTGCAGCCTCGGTGAGCAGAAGGGACTTCCTTTCAGAAACATTAATATGCTGATTATTACAAACTTTTGACTGGTAGTGTGTACATATTTTATATAAAGGTGTGTAAGACTCTTACAGTGTTTTCCTGACTGGGCTCCACCGTTAGAAGAAGATGCTCTTTGAACCGGAGAGACACTGTGTCCTCTAGAGACGGCGGTTTCCCAGCTGAAAGAGAAGAGAGAAAGCGATCATCGTCACAGATGTCAGTGTTGTGTCAAACAGCAGGCCTGAGAGACTCACCGGGTTCGAGTTCCGCCTGATCCAGCAGGTACGGTGGCAGTCTGTGGGAGATGAAGTCTCGTTTCATAGCAGTGGACCGCAACTCATGATCACTGCGCTCGAGAGCATCAGCCAGACGCCGCAGAAACACACTCATCCGCTTATTAACATCCGAACCGAAGCTTGGAGCCTGAGGCATCAGGACGAGGAAACACACACACACACACACACAGTGTTAGAGCCAGAGTCAGAGATTAGAGAGCTGATGGGGAAGCTGTGCTCACCGTCAGGAGGTTACGAGGTAAACCGGATCGCATCTCACCGTCTCGCTTCATGCAGTCGAACACGCAGCCGGGAATAACGTCCAGCATAAAGTCACCCCACGACCTGAAACAAGAGCTCACATCTGAACCCTCATGTAGTTTTGAGCTGTCAGAAATACTACATTTTTACATGTTGGAGTGTAGTTTGGCTGGGAATCCAGTGCTTTCCCACACTACCACAGTTACACGTTCAAATCTTTAAAAAAAATGCTCTTATGTTTATTTATTTTGTAACACATGAGAACTATTCATGTTGGAGGTTTAGTCTTTTTACCTGTTTGTTTTCCCAGAGTTTCTGCAGGTCTTATCAAGATAAAAAAAATTTTTTACACTGTAGACATATGACATTTAAAACATTTTAATTCCTGTTTTCCAAGTAATTTATCAAAATGAAGTGAGTTAGATTAAGACAAGAACAAATTTCTGCCAAATCAACTTCAAAGGACAAAGCATATTTTCGAATATTGACAGAATTTTTTTCTTGTTTTAATAAACTCATTCCATTCGTTTTAGTTTCTCAGAGAACAAGACTTCATATCTTCACTTTGCATCTCCAGTAAATGTGTCTTGATTTAAAGATGTTTAGATATTTGTACTGGAAAACAAGACGGAAACACTGAAGCAACATTAAATGCCACTAATGTATGAGTTTAAGAGTTTCTGTTCTGATTTAAGACCGTTTTAAGCCTTTCATTTGTGGAAGGGTTTCTCAGAATGTGACTAGTGCTGAATTATACTGAAACTAATGGGGTGCTCTCAAAGCTGTCTAGAGTCTGTGAAACGTGTGATGGAGCGCAGACGTACATGTTCTGGTAGGTGCTGAGTGTGAGGTGAGTGGACCGCTCCACGCCGGCCGGTGTGTCCGCCTGATGGATGGTTCCTCTGGGGAAATACAGCAGGTCTCCAGGCTAGAGGAACAACAGCAGGTTCAAGCACAAGAGTACATGCATCTGCCTCAACATCTGCTCTCTCTTCAGTCTCAAACCTGCAGGATGAAGTCGTGTGTCGGGGGCCCGATGCGGTCCTCTGGCTCCAGGCTGTACTCGCGAGCCAGAGGGACAGTGGGCTGGTAAAGCCTCCAGTGTTTCTGTCCCTCCAGCTGAAGGATCAGCACCTAAACAGACACAATCAAAACATGAAGGTCAGTCGTGAGGACACTAGAGGGTATAAAAAAAAAAAATCAAAATAGTGATCTGACACACAGTAATGCTGAATATCGTTTTATTGTCTATCTGTAGGAACAAAGGGTCTGGGGACACAATTTGTGGAGTAAAAATGATGAATGTTTTTATATTGAAGTAAAAAGATTATACCCTTGGGGTCAAATGGGCCACCAAAATTGGCATGGTGTAACAAGTGTTATCATTTTTTTATTTAATACTGATTGTAATAAATGGGGTTATTTAATATTTTCATGAGCTAATGTTTGTCAACTAGTTTATCTGACAGGACTAGTGTTTGTCTGACAGGACTAGCGTTAGTGAACTAGTGTTTGTCTGACAGGACTAGCGTTAGTGAACTAGTGTTTGTCTGACAGGACTAGCGTTAGTGTACTAGTGTTTGTCTGACAGGACTAGCGTTAGTGTACTAGTGTTTGACAGGACTAGCGTTAGTGAACTAGTGTTTGTCTGACAGGACTAGCGTTAGTGTACTAGTGTTTGTCTGACAGGACTAGTGTTTGTCTGACAGGACTAGCGTAAGTGAACTAGTGTTTGTCTGACAGGACTAGCGTCAGTGAACTAGTGTTTGTCTGACAGGACTAGCGTCAGTGAACTAGTGTTTGTCTGACAGGACTAGCGTCAGTGAACAAGTGTTTGTCTGACAGGACTAGCGTCAGTGTACTAGTGTTTGTCTGACAGGACTAGCGTCAGTGAACTAGTGTTTGTCTGACAGGACTAGCGTCAGTGAACTGGTGTTTGTCTGACAGGACTAGCGTCAGTGAACTAGTGTTTGTCTGACAGGACTAGCGTTAGTGTACTAGTGTTTGACAGGACTAGCGTTAGTGAACAAGTGTTTGTCTGACAGGACTAGCGTTAGTGAACAAGTGTTTGTCTGACAGGACTAGCGTCAGTGTACTAGTGTTTGTCTGACAGGACTAGCGTCAGTGAACTGGTGTTTGTCTGACAGGACTAGCGTCAGTGTACTGGTGTTTGTCTGACAGGACTAGCGTCAGTGTACTGGTGTTTGTCTGACAGGACTAGAGTTAGTGAACTAGTGTTTGTCTGACAGGACTAGTGTTTGTCTGACAGGACTAGCGTTAGTGTACTAGTGTTTGTCTGACAGGACTAGCGTTAGTGAACTAGTGTTTGTCTGACAGGACTAGCGTTAGTGAACTAGTGTTTGTCTGACAGGACTAGCGTAAGTGAACTAGTGTTTGTCTGACAGGACTAGCGTCAGTGAACTAGTGTTTGTCTGACAGGACTAGCGTCAGTGTACTAGTGTTTGTCTGACAGGACTAGCGTTAGTGAACTGGTGTTTGTCTGACAGGACTAGCGTAAGTGAACTAGTGTTTGTCTGACAGGACTAGCGTCAGTGAACTGGTGTTTGTCTGACAGGACTAGCGTCAGTGAACTGGTGTTTGTCTGACAGGACTAGCGTCAGTGAACTGGTGTTTGTCTGACAGGACTAGCGTCAGTGAACTGGTGTTTGTCTGACAGGACTAGCGTCAGTGAACTGGTGTTTGTCTGACAGGACTAGCGTCAGTGAACTGGTGTTTGTCTGACAGGACTAGCGTCAGTGAACTGGTGTTTGTCTGACAGGACTAGCGTCAGTGTACTCGTGTTTGTCTGACAGGACTAGCGTCAGTGTACTAGTGTTTGTCTGACAGGACTAGCGTCAGTGTACTAGCGTCAGTGTACTAGCGTCAGTGTACTAGTGTTTGTCTGACAGGACTAGCGTCAGTGTACTAGTGTTTGTCTGACAGGACTAGCGTAAGTGAACTGGTGTTTGTCTGACAGGACTAGCGTCAGTGTACTAGTGTTTGTCTGACAGGACTAGCGTCAGTGTACTAGTGTTTGTCTGACAGGACTAGCGTAAGTGAACTGGTGTTTGTCTGACAGGACTAGCGTCAGTGTACTAGTGTTTGTCTGACAGGACTAGCGTCAGTGTACTAGTGTTTGTCTGACAGGACTAGCGTCAGTGAACTGGTGTTTGTCTGACAGGACTAGCGTCAGTGTACTAGTGTTTGTCTGACAGGACTAGCGTCAGTGTACTAGTGTTTGTCTGACAGGACTAGCGTCAGTGAACTGGTGTTTGTCTGACAGGACTAGCGTTAGAGAACTGGTGTTTGTCTGACAGGACTAGCGTCAGTGTACTAGTGTTTGTCTGACAGGACTAGCGTCAGTGTACTAGTGTTTGTCTGACAGGACTAGCGTCAGTGTACTGGTGTTTGTCTGACAGGACTAGCGTCAGTGTACTGGTGTTTGTCTGACAGGACTAGCGTAAGTGAACTGGTGTTTGTCTGACAGGACTAGCGTCAGTGTACTAGTGTTTGTCTGACAGGACTAGCGTCAGTGTACTGGTGTTTGTCTGACAGGACTAGCGTCAGTGAACTGGTGTTTGTCTGACAGGACTAGCGTCAGTGAACTGGTGTTTGTCTGACAGGACTAGCGTCAGTGTACTAGTGTTTGTCTGACAGGACTAGCGTTAATGAACTGGTGTTTGTCTGACAGGACTAGCGTTAGTGAACTGGTGTTCGTATGGATCACAGACCTCCACATCGTCGTAGTGTGGTGGGAGGCCCTGTGAGGCCTGAGGAGTGATGTAGACATTGGATCCGACCAGTGAGCCAAAGAAACTCTCCAGCTGCTCCTGAATGCGCCACAGCTCATCCTGCAGACACATGAAGAACAGGTCAGCTTCCCCACAAACAGCGTGAGCCAGAATTCCTCTCCGCCAGTCTGACCTTAAACCTCTGTGGCTGGTGCAGCTGAATGGTGGCTCTCCTCTCCTCCAAGTCCTTCTTCAGCTGGCTGAACTTAACTTTCCCTGCTTTATTCAGCACTTTCTTCTTGCCGTTTACACAGCGGCAGACGTTGAGGTCCGTGGCATATCGCAGGCCGCGAGCGCAGAGCTGCTTCACATCTGACAGCTGGAAAAGAGAGCTGTAGTAAGAGGCCAGATCCGGATCGGACCGGTGTAGGACCAGTGGCTTCTGCTCCCAGTACTGCAGGAAGAACTCATCCAGCCTGACCGGACTGATCAGACTCTGGAAGAAATCACGCGGCGAGTCGAAGCACAGGGGAGCAGAGCCATTCACCAACTTCATCTGCTTGACAGGCACATCATCATCATCCTCATCTTCCTGCGGTCCATCACGCCGCCTCACTCTTCTGCCTTTATTGGGCATCTCTGTGGAGTAAAGATGCTCTAAATATCAAGTTATTCTTGATCCCAAAGATTAGAAAATGAAAATAACCTAAACCTGCTTACACTGGGAAAAGCGCTGTGCTTAAGCAGTATCTTTATCTTGATATACAAAACAAAAACACTGAGAAAGATATTTAGCCTTGCATGTAAAATTTAATACCATGACTTTTTAATTTAAGGCCTTAATTTGTAGAAGGAATATATTAAGGACAATATTTTCATGCAAACACCTTAAAGAAGTGTTAGAGGAGAAGAAAAGTGAATGTTATATGCAAACATTAAAAGTAAATTAGTAATTTTAAAACTCATCGTGACTGTCAAACTAAATTACAAAATGCAATTCATGATTTCACATTTTATCACCACTTCAATATCGAGGCACATTTGCAATACAAAATGGAATTGAATGTAAACAATTATTTCCATTACAGATTATTTCCAGTTTAATAAAGCTTTTCTTTACCGATAAAAAACGTTAAGTTTAGATTGTTTTTCTTTTATTTCGTTTTTAAAACAGACTTGGTAACAGACATGTTTAATATTCCCACTCTTCAGGAGAGAATTTCTCAACAAATAAAAGCAAAAAAACAAAACAAAAATCTTATTATATCTGTTATCTTATATATACACCAGTACATAAAAAATAAAAAATATTCCAGTCATGGTCTTTATGATAACTGATATACAAGCAAATAACTGACTCGTTTAACAATCGCGATTCTGCTAAACATGCAGTGACTTACCGACGAGAGCAACACAAACCCACGTGCGCTTCTTCTTCTTCTTCTTCTTCTTCCTCTTCTTCTTCTTCTTCCTCTTCGGTGTTTCACGGAAGCTGGCATCCAGATTGTTGCATTACTGCCATCTTCTGTTCATATTTATCTCATGCTTTATTCTCCTATCAAGTCCAGTTTCTTTTAGATCAGGGGTGGGGAACGTTGATCGTGGAGGGCTTGTGTACCTGCTGAGTTTAGCTCCAACCCTGAAAAAAAACCTTCTTGTTTACTGAAGACCTTGATTAGCCTTGTTCAGGTGTGTTTGATTAGGGTTAGAGCCTGTTTTAGATAGTCAAAATATGATTTGATTTGAGGATATATTCCACAGTCTCCTTTTCCTGACAATATTTACACAAACCTGTTGGATGCCTTCCCATAGTATGAAGGGTGCATAGTATTTAAGTTACTGTGTCCCATTCTTAACCTACTTAAAAGGACTTGCTCTTTTCTGTTTCTCCCCTTACCTTTAATATCACCCACTATGTTTTGTACTGAGTAACAGTGTCTTCCTTTTGTTTAATTTTTCGACTGCTGTTTCCATTTCTCCATAATTTAATTCCAAACTATGCTCTTTCCCTCTGACTTGGCTAATTTGATACGCATGTCAACATTTTCCTTTTAACTGCCTTCTTTGCTAGCTTGTCTGCTTCCTCATTTCCTTGAATACCATTTCCTTGTGTTCTTTTTTACTTGTGTTCATACTCATCACCTGCAGACATATTTCTGAATCCAGCAGTATCATGTTAAGATTTTAATGAAATGTTAACCAGTGACACGCAGAAAAGCACCTCATTCAGAAATGTACACCATTCTTCAAATGAAGTGTCTGTGATGAGACCTAAGACTCCAGGAGAAGGCCTTGGGTTTGAATTAGTGATTAGCTTGATTAGCTGATTGGCATGTCACCATATTTTAATTTGTTGAGATAGTATTGGTGGGTTTTTGTTAAATGCGAGCCAAAAATCATCACAATTAAAAGAACCAGAAACTTAAACTACTTAAATTTGTGCATTTATGAATTTGTGAGTTCATGATTTTAGCTGAATTTTTTTAATTCATGATTTCACAATTTGAGTTGAATTACTGAAATAAATGAACTTTTCCCTCGACATTCTAATTTATTGAGAAGCACCTGTATATCAGACTGTACTTTGTTTGATTATCAGGCAACATCAAACATTTACAGAACCAGAGTGATGCGTCACAGGAGGATTTTCATGCTATAAGCATTTTAGATTTCTTCATGTTAAAGTACATAATTAGAAATATTATAAGGATTTCTGGATGATCATATTCTGCTGAAAATTCAGCTTTGCGTCACAAAAGAAAAAAAAATAATTGAAAATCTTTCCTATAAATAACTTCATAATATTAAGTTACTCTGCATTTTCAATAAAATAAATTCATCTTTAGTGAATATAAGTAGTGCTCTATGAAATCTATTGCCAAATTATGTTGTTTTCCCGTTTTATTTTTTCTCAACTCCTTTAAAAAAAATGTTTTATTAATCAAAAATCATGTCTACTTAATTTAAATCATAAAATGTTTACATTATTTGAAAATGTATGTTTAACAACAAAAACATTTAGGGCCCTGTGATGGTTTTATTTTTCTTCACCATAAGTTTTGTTACCTTATTCTGTTTTAGCATGTCTAATTATTTAAATGTGTAAAAACAACTATGATCAAGCTGATCATGTTTTAGACGGGATTTAAAGATTATGAAACTCTCAAAGCACTCTACCAGTTTCTTCAACCTACAGCACAGTCTCTGGTGAGATGGACTCAAATGCAAAGACTTCATAAAACAGAACAGACTGTAACTGCTGGCTTTCAGGCACAAGACATGGGTCTCTTTGACCAGTTTTTCTTGTTTTTCTGCCGTATGAGGCAGCGGCTTCTTTCCGTAGATTTAGCAGTAAGGTTTAATATCTCAAAGGCCACAGTCAGCAGGATATGTATAATTTGGGCTAACTACTTGTATTTCATGCTTGGCAAACTAACCTTATGGCCAAGTAGAGAGGCTGTAGATAAGCAAATGCCACCCTGCTTCAAGAAGACCTTTCTAAAAACATGTGTTGTGCTAGATTGTACTGAGATCCATATTCAAACAGCAAGTTCAAAAGTTCTGAACACCATGACATACTCTCATTACAAGGGACCACAACTTTGAAATCCCTGATTGGCATCACACAGTTTGGGACAGTTATCTTTGTAAGCAACCAATCTTTGACAAGGAAATCACCAAAAAGTCAGGCATACTCAAACTGCTTGAGCCAGGTGATGAAGTAATGGCTGATAAGGGCTTCCTTATCAAAAACCTCCTTACTGACATCAATGTCAGTCTTGTAACCCCAGCTTTCATAGGGCCAAGCGGACAATTCAGTAAACATGAAATTACACAAACCCAAGAGATTGCCCGCTTGAGGATAAATGTGGAGAGAGCTATCACACAGCAAAATCCCCAGTGTTAATTTAACACTCTGAGTATGGACTCATGTAAACTCTGAAGCAGTGTTAAAAGTAACACTGAAGCAGAGTTGAAGTTAATGAGATAATTAAGAAATTAATTGAGTTATGATTGAGCATTATTGAAGACACCTGATGTTAACAAGCAGACTCACCAAACAAGAATATCACAATTTGTGTGTTACCATTTTAGTGGTCAGTGCTTGCTTTAGTTGTGATCTTTGCTTGTGACTTTTTACTTTTAAAATGTGTTTGGCAAGCCAAGAGCAAAAGTCATCGGGTGGTGATGGTTATGTTTTAATGTAATTGTTGTTTGACCTGAATTACTGAACTCATTTCAACTCTTTTCTTTAAGTAAAACTTCCATTATTGATTGTAACAACTTTGATTCCACAATGAAAGAGTCTGTATTCTCTATAATGGCTGTTTTGCAGGCATCTTTTGCAAGTGATTCTGATTATTTATTTATTTTTTATTAAAGTTTTTGATTTTGGGCACACAAAGATAACAAGAATCAGCATATGAATCTCAACAACGGTGACAAACAGCATTTTCAGATAAACCAATCTACTCTGAACATCACAAAACTAGATACTAAAAATTCACATAAAACAGCAAAAATGAAATCTAGTTAGAATAAAAAGTTTAAAAGACAGTTCAGATCATAATTTATTCATGCCGCAATGCATGATGGGAGCCATGGATGAGTTTTATTGGCTACAACATGCTTTTTTGATGGTCACCATTGTTGTGATGCTCACACAGATTTTTGATGTCTATGTGTCTAAACTAATGATTTTTTAAATGTAGAACTAACTTTTAAAAACATGTCATATTATGCCAAAAATGCTGGATTGCTTACAATTTTTTGACTTAATTTAAGTATACAGTAAAGAAACCCGAACTCAGGTGTTCAGGTCACTCCATGACAATTAGCTCAAACCACAATCAACATCACACACGTGGTTGTCTTTGCTCTGGTCTGTATTTTATAATGCAGTTACCACAGCCCACAAAGTCTAAAGTGAATAACTGAAGGGTCAAGATCCCAACTAAAGCAAACACTGACCACTATAATGGTAACACACAAATTATGATTTTCTCGTTTGGTGAGTCTGCTTGTTAACATCAGGTGTCTTCAATAATGCTCACTCATAACTCAATTAACTTCTTAATTATCTCATTAACTTCAACTCTGCTTCAGTGTTACTTTTAACACTGCTTCAGAGTTTATATGAGTCCACAACCAGAGTGTTAAAATAACACTGGGGATTTTGCTGTGCAGACGCATCAAGGAACATCATATTTTTGATGGTGTCCTACCACTTTCACTCTGTGGTTCAGTCAACCAGATGTGGACTGTTTGTGCTCTATTGACAAATTTCCAAGGACCTCTATTTTAAATAAATATTTCACTCAGAAATGAAAATGTGCTGAGAAAGAACTCACCCTCAGGCCATCCATGATGTAAGTGAGTTTTTCTTCATTAGAACAGATTTAGACTCATTTAGCATTACACCATTTGTTCAGTATCTTGGGTGGCCTGAGAGTACATGGATTTTCAACTATTATTTTTCTTATTATTGGTAGACTATTAATTTACTTTGGAAACCTACATTTTAGCTTACAGTAAAATAAATGTACACAAATGAGTTGTCATTTAAATGTTGCAACTTTGGTTTACTGTTTTAATTTCTACAGTAGAAAGACAAATACAATGGACTGAATTATTGAAAAATAAAATATATATATATTTTGTACCCATTAGCTTTCATCGTTTTTAATCTAGAAATGAGTTCTACAACTATACACATTTATTTCATACTTGTGTAAACATTTTATAAATAGCAATGACAAACTTTGATACTGTCTTTTATAAAGAAAGTTCAATGGACAGCGTTTATTTAAAATTGAAATGTTTTGTAACATTATAAATGTAACAAATGCTTATTATTTTATAAAATTATTATTGCAACTATTATTAAGGTATGTCAATTTGTCACGTTCTCCTACAACCAGTGTCATTGAAAAGAAAATGATGAATTTAGTAAAAAGAAAAAAGACCTTTGGCACTTGAACTAGCACCTCAATGTTTGAACTTGAATTCACTGTCTACTCGTACATGTTACCTGCACCGTGTAAGGAGTATAATTTTTTTCGCATTGAGCGAAATGCCCTTGCCCTCAAAATACAGCCTCACTTTTTATGACTGCAAACATTGGAAAAATATTCAATGTGCATATGATTATAACATAAATTGTCCTGTTGATGTACAAACAAAGCTTGAAATTAACATCGACACACAGAATGCGTTTCAAACGGTAAGGCAGTGCTATCTTGCTAGCTTGTTTGGCTTCATGTTATGTAATATAACGTTAACCTAACCTTCTATGATACGATCTAAATCCTGATTGGAAATCATCACAGATATCATTTTTGTCTAAGACGGAATATAATTTTTAATATAATTGGTAACAGGTTCGTCTCCCGATCTTTGCAGGGT
>NC_068371.1:140559-166884 GCF_023724105.1 Carassius gibelio | reverse complement strand
TGTACCCTCCTCTGACCTCAGAGGTGAGTGAGACACCTGGCCTGGCCAGAAATAGAAGTGTGAATGTACGTGCCATGCACAACACTGTCCTGCAGAATCAAGCCTGTACCATGACACAAGGCGAAGGGGGCAGCCGACTGAATGATGACAAGTGAAGAGCTATTTATCTTCATTTACCCTCAGTCCCCTTGTCCCACACAGCCTGTTGCTGCCTCCTTTTTATAATAGGGCACTTGTAAAGCTGTATAATAAAGAGGGGTGTGACAGAAACCTTCCAAAGACACTCACATACTGTCAGAAGGAAGAGCTTACAACAGTGCTAAACAGAATCCCAGCGACTCAGAGGGGCTCAGTATTCACACACTGTGCAACAGCCGATTGGCATCAGGCAACATTTTTTATTTTTTTTACAAAGTCTAATACTGCTGTAACAAACGAAGTGTGTGAGTGTTATAAATATGGATTATGTTCTAAATCACAGTAGTTCGTTAGGAAAATTAGAAATGCTAAGATATTGTAACAGAAAACTGAGGCCAGTTGTCATATTTTATAAATACTATATATTTTAATGTCTATAAGGTTTTGGGTCATGTTTAAATGTTATGTTTTATTTAATTGTATTTGTCTTTATTGCATTTATTGTCTAAATCAGTAGACTGTTATTTGTGTATGTTACCATGTACAAGTTCTTTGTAACTTACCCCGTCTACATTAGTGTGAAAGAAAGGTTTTCAGTTGGGGCATGCTGTCATTATAGATCGATGTGTACAGTGAAGTGTTTAATGAGGATTTCCCTGCCCCTGTTTTTGATATCCAACACTGGTTGTTTGTTGAAATAAATGACAGGTCAACAGCTTTACTAGCTACTGCTAAACACAAGACAATGTATAGTCAATGCTACGCACTGTTGCTGCTCTTTCATGAGACCAAAACACATTTTCATTATATATTTCATTAATAGTTCTGTTTTCAGCATTGCAATAAGACTAATATTCCATGCACGACAACACAATTCATCCTGGACTAGGATGGAATTAAGATAATACAAATATGGTTGGACAGATGACTATCCCCTCAGTTGTTTTTTTTTTTTTTTGTGTGTGTTTTAAATTGCACCATGCATATTAAAAGCAAATCTTTCTTTCTCCGTCTTTCTTTTAAAAATGATGAGACTGGACACTAAAGACATCAGTTTAAATTATACATCAAGTGAGACGTTAAGCAAATGATTCAGTGTCGCATTGTTGTGTTATCTCTCCTTCAGAGGGTGAACATTTGGAGCCGATGGCCAATGGCATGAATAAATTTGACACATCGTGCACCATTTGTTGAACTGTGGGAGCGCAAGAGGCCAGCCAATACTCAAAAATGTCAATATCCGATCCTTGAAACAGCTGAGAAATGGAGCTCATTCCACCAAAAGTGGACGTGTTAATCACATCACGGGAGGGCAGATCTAGGGTCCGTCACACTTTGTAAGTCTGCATTAAAAGAGTGAAGGGCCTCCCTGTGTTTCATGCCTTGGCTGTAAACAGCACAGTTAAATGTTATGTTCCTCATTATGTTGTAAGTGGGTTAGCATATTCATTTGCCACTGAAGTAGGTTATACCTAGAAGCGCCTTCATCCCTGATTAGCATGTCATCAACAAGCAGTTTGTGCCCACGCTGGCCTCTTGACAATTCACATGTGGCCAAGATAATGAAAATTAAAGCAAAAAATCAGAGAGAGCTTTTGGTCCCCCTCTCTTGAGGTTTGAGCACTAATTGTAGTGAAAAATGGACTTAATTTCTACACTCCCGCAGTAAGAGTTTCTTACATCCAAGCTGATGGAAAAAAATAAAATAGTATTACCACTAATTAAGGCTAAGCAGAATAAATTATGCAAGTTTATAATACTCCAGGGCAAATGCTAAAAAGGAATTACATGATGGTGTGGTGCCACTAAAACTAGTGACTAAATTCAATACTAATAAAGCATGCGTCAGTGGGCAGGGCAACAACAAACAGTCTCGGCGCCGAAATGCTGTGCACTTGTGGAATCTGGACCGAATCCAAAGGTTATATCTGCTGTTAGCAGATCAGTGATCACTTTCAGACAAGAAATGGCAAAGAATGTCTGTAAGAATCCAGGATTCCAGACAGTTAAGAAAAAGGAATCGGGGTAAGTAGTTGTGCAAATTGGTATCACCTCTTTCATCATGATCCTCCAATGATTTTTGGAAATACACAGACAGCTGTGCTGGAATTCCTGCATCCTCCACACCTCATTGAGCTCTGTCAGTTCTGTCCAGCGCGTCTGTCTGTGGCTACGGCTTCGACGCCTGGCCTGTGAAAAACTCGACCTGCCCCATTGGGTCTAATTCTAGGAGACATATTTAGTGCATGATTTAGCTAGCAGACCTACAGCTGTGTCCCAACACTCACGACAAGGCCACTGGGCCGTCACACAAGTGTAATTAACCCGTTCATTATGAAAATAAGGCACCATCATGCATAATTCTGTCTCCAGCAGATGCAAGGATGTGCTTGGGTGAGCCGAGGCTGTTCGTTCCACCAAGCATGTGATGACATCATTCTGTCGTAAGTTATCTCAGGGGAGCGAGGGGACGTTTTGCAGTCAGAGAGTGCGGAATTAGCTGAGGATTTTTCTCGAGGGATACTATCGGTCAGGCCCGGGTCTGATGGTTTACTTCAACTGCTGTTGAATAGAGAAGTTCATAGGTCAGATTTTTTTATTTATTTTTTTGGCCACCCTTACTGGGGATTTAGAGTCTAATTAAATGCAGTGATTTTTCAAAGTGGATTAGTAAGCATGTCACATTTGTTAACTTTCACACATGCATGTTTATTATGCTAATGCTAAACAAACTTGTAATTACCCATACTGAGCACAGAGCGTGTGATATTTATGAAAGGAGAGACACAGCTGGGATGGTCGGCACTCTGTTCTATTCCTCCTCTCTCTCTCCATAGAGAGAGAGAGAGAGAGAGAGAGAGAGAGAGAGAGAGAGAGAGATTGTGTGTGTGTGTGTGTGTATGTATGTGTGTTTGTGTTTTGTTGGACAATGAAACAGATGGACTCCTTAAAACTAAGCAAAATAAGTCAAGACAGCAACAGTCTGTTAAAAAAGAATGATTTTAAGGATAGCACAAACATATGGCAAACATATGCATCTTTGTTTTTAGCCCATTATGTCTGGGTGTTAAATGTTGCTGTTGTTGCACTACTACTATTACTATTACTACTTCTGCCAGTTATTATTATTTCATTTCAAAGTACATCAAAATAAAGGTTATCTTTAGATAAGATATTCTGTTCAATGTGAATTTTGGGTTGCACTTTATTTTACAGTCCTGTCGCTCATGTACATACAATGTACTTATTATAGTAATTACAATAACTATGTAATAACTAGGTACTAACCCTGAACCTACCCCTAAACCTAACCCTATCCCATGTAGTTACCTTGTATTACCAGAACTTTCTTAGATAAATACACTGTAAGTACACTGTAAGTACATGTTAGTACACATGCTGTAAAATAAAGTGCAAGCAAATTTTGCTATTTTGCTTTGAATCCATTTTAGGAAAATGAGATCTATGACATCAGGTGTGATTGTTTATTGTTTGTGATTTGAACTTTACCTCTCACTGTATAACATCTGATAATCTGATCAGCACCACCACCTCCAAAAATAAATAAAAAATAAAATAAAATAATAATAAAATCAAATGACTCTTGCATTTAAAATTAGCTAGAAAAAATAAATAAATAATAATAATAAAATTACATGAGCTGACATATAATGTGCTTTAGATGTGACCATTCCTTTTTTTCAAATGAAGGGTTCTCTGACTCTCAGCAGTAGAGGAGACGGGGTGGGTGCCCTGAATGACTCTCTCCTTTATGTTATTCCTCTGTTGAGAATATGACAGCACCTGTTTAAAATGTAACAGCTCAGCATGTGCCGTCTGACACACACTGCTCTAATCTACGCGCCAAAGCTCTCATGTTTCACTAAATCTCCTTGGCAAGCGATCTTAAGGGAGGAAAGAATGGTAAGTGTGCTTGATTTCATTTTAAAAACTTGACATTTAACATTGAATTTAACATAAAGCAAAGTTGTTTGAATCTTAATCACTAGACAGTGGCTTTAACAGATGAACGGTAAAATCCAAAGCATGGGGAAACTTAATAATCTAACAGCACTACAAATACATAAAAAAAAGATTAAAAGGTATCTAGTTTACTCCATTAAAACGTTGTAATGCATTCAAGAGCCATCTTTTTTTTTCTCTCTCAGTTTTTAGTGCTCAACGGGAAGTCCTACCTGGTAAATATCACATGACCCTACAATCTTTCAAATGTAACATTCCCGTCTTTCCCATGGGGCGTATTGTAGGTGCATTGCACACCACTAATGGAAAGCGGGATAGACGATAATGCGCATTGCTTCAGCGTTTCCCGTAGCTTCTGCCCCCCAGGCATCGCACATTGTTCATCATTGCTTGCCCAGTTCATTATAGCACTTAGAGACAGGCTAGGTCATAGCATCCAAGCTCTGCGTGAGTGATACATGCACACACAATAGCCCATCATTTACCACACATCTCTGCATCTCTAGTGCTGTACTGCAGCATTGGCTTTTTGCTTTTCATCACAGCTAATGTTTTAATATTGGCACTTTAACAACAGAGAGGAGTTCATCTCTAACACAAATACACATTAATGGAATTTTCCATTTGATACATGAATATTGAATTGAACATCAAAAGGGACGTGCCGGACCAAGGAAATGGATGATACTTCTATTCACAAATGGCTTTTGAGTTTAGAGTGTCTACAGTACAAAGTATATGAAAAATATGAATAGAAATGGACATTTAAATGGGGAAAAGTGAAATTCATAGATTATTTTGGTTCGCAAACTTTAGACACACATTCCCGTATAAAAACAAAAAACACATCTAATAGAATGAAGTCAAAAAGTCACCAAGACCAAGATTCTCCTACATGCCTAGTGTTGGAACATTAGTAATTACAAATACTTTCATTACATTAAATGATTCAACTTCGCTACATTTATTTTTGGCCAAAAGTCAAAGTAACAAAAAAATAAAATAAAAATAAAATAAAATATGACAAAGGCGACACCAAAGGAGAAGCGTGAGCCGGTGTTTGATGGGCACTCCTGGGGTGGAGCCCTGCGCTTCAGCCATTAACTGACAGGTCTGACTAAGGTTCAAAACCAAAACTTCCAGTTCAGCTCTAGGGACGGGCTGTTCAAACTAAATGGGCCATTGACTATGCTTTGACTGTCAATCACTTGCATTGTCATTTTGATTCAGCATCATTAGCATTTCAGTATGTGAATGTGAGTGAATGTGAGCTATGCTCTGATTTTAAATCATAATTTTGTCAGTTCCGGAAATTGGTCATACCATCGATATTATACTCGGTTGATAGGACAGTTATTGCTTGGATAGACCAAGAAGTGTCAAAAATGCCCTTGGTTCACTCTTTAATAACCTCTTTAAAATCACCTCTTTAACAGTTCAGTAAAATTAAATGTACGAAGCTAAAATAACCTCAACATTAACAACAACATTGAAATAAGAGTACATGCATTTTATGTGCATCTGGCTGATAGATAAACCATGATTTATCATTCAATCAGATGCATTTAAAATCACTTTTTATGTGTGCGTGCTTTGGATGTGTGAGCACATGGGCAAAGAAACAAGATAGTCTATGTATGACCAGATGATTAATTAATATTCGAAACTAGATGATATGGACATTACTGAGTGCTAAACACTCTCGTGCAGTGGAATTTTCATTGCAGAAAATCCCTAATATGCGCTGCATCCTTCGGAGGACGCATTCCAAGGTAGGAAGACATCAAGGCACGTCCGAAATCAATGTCAGCTTCATTTCCTGTCTCCTGAGATGTCTTCATCTGGTCGGTTTTTGAAGGCAGCATAGATGTATCCTTCGCTGCCTTTGAAAGTTGCGGTCGGTGGTCAGTTTGTGTGTAAATGTATGTTTCTGAACAACGTTTTCCACTTTTTATGTCATTTCTAGCGTGAAGTTAATATTGCAGTAATGAAATATCCACTTAGTTATCACCAAAGCTCTCTATATTTTGCTGTAGATCGTTAAACCATTACTCCGCCTCAGAAGCCTGTCCGAAATCCGTTTCAAGAAAGTATAGAAACCTTTTTGCCTTATTGTGTGTTTGTATAAACCAATCTTAAAATTGTCATTAGGAAAATACAGATAAACATATTATAGAATACAAATTATTGGTTATCATCCAGCAGTGTATTTGATTTCTTATTCAATTAAAAAAACATTAAAGAAACACAAGAGAGAAAAATAAAACGTAAATTAGACTTTTGTCTGCACACACATCATTGTGTAAGTGTTCTTTAGTCTGTTGATTTGATATTAATATTCCACTAAAAAGGATATAATTTGCAATTAACATTTCAAATAAATGTGAATGATTTCTAAGATTTTTTTTATTTTTTATTTATATATTTATTTTTATTATTTACCTTATTGAAATCAATTTCAAACGATGCCCAACCATACACATAAAACACATTATTTTTACTGGCACATTTCAGCTGACAATGTTTTAACCCCTTTCTTTTCCTTTAAACCCTCATTTACCCTTCTTTGGCTGCAGTGATATCTGATGCATTTGTCCATAAAATGGATTTCCTGGGTCTCACTTGTGAAACAGATATTAATATACATGAGGGTTAGGGTTAACCCTGCTCCATAATGCTCACATCGTCTCATTACTGGGTAACGCAGTAACTTGAGTAGTTTTTCAGCAAAATATGTTTTTAAACTTACTTGAGTCATGTTATTTTTCAGTACTTTTACTTGTACTCAAGTAAATTATTCCTTAATTAGCAATACTTTTACTTAGGTGCAATTTCTTAGTACTCTTTCTACCACTACGTGGCTCACACATAACACATCTTAACAATAAATAACACTGAATGGCCCGGCTGGGTTAAATCAATAGAGAAGCTCTCATGGAACTAATACACCCTAACTGTGAAAAATCGAGCAATATTATCCTCAATAGCTTTGCGCTATAAGGAAGCTCTATTGATTGTGTGGTCAATACAAAAAAAATAGCCTCCAACATGCAACCTCAATTTATGCATGCAATTTATTCAACCTCTATTGCCGAATGTGCTAGGTTAACTTTCTCTGCAAAACAAAGTTGAGGACATTATTCAACTAATATAAATGTATAATCTATAATAAACACTGTATAGGCTTATAATTGTGGCATGAATAAGTAGCATGCCATGTGCTCTAAGCCAAAAATGCATTTGAGACTACATGTGGCTGTCTAATGAGTGCAGAATTTAAATACGAATTAGAACAGAAGCACATTTCTTCATTTATTTCCGTCGGCTGTACTCTTTCAGGCTCAGATCTCTGGCTGGAAAGAAGGAGTTTAGATGGTGTTGTGAGCATATTCCAATCAGTCTCCTACAATCAGTGATTGGAATATGAAAAGTGCCCTCATAAGATCCAACTGTTTCAGATGTACAAGCACCATCCATGAAATAATTAACTGCTTGATATTGCTGTCAAAACCCATGTGCATAGTGAAAGTATATGATCCACACACACAGGGACAGAGTTTCTCTCACTGGTGGAGGCCAAAATGTCACAGTGGTGCATAAAAGCCTCATTAAATTCCCAATTATTCACATTATCTGTATAGTTACTCTGAATATACAAATCATCACTAAAAGGAAAAAAGTAGTTTCAATGGAAGCAGTGTACCTTCTCTTCAGCATGCAGATTAGATAATTGACAGGGCTTTGACAATGAAGACCATGCAGAAGCCTGATGCACGGTGAAGGGAGTAAGGCATTACGTTGCTATTTCTGCTAAGTCAATCAGCATGAGCATGCAGCAAGCTTTCCCTTCCATCTTTTCAAACTGAAATCAAATCTCTTGTTGTCATTAGGGAGACCCTAGACATATTCCCTTGCTCTCTGTCACATTATGTAGCAAGCTCCAAATGTTTCAGATTTTGTCATATTTAGCTCATGCATTCGCTCTGCTGCATATCAAATCAGAAAAAAAGGAGGAAAAAAGCATGTCAAAAATAAAAATGTGACAAAATATCACTCCATGCGGTGCAAACGTTTATTTCCGATGGGGATTTCAGATTGCAAGAACAATTCCGGCACAGGGATGAAAGACTGTTATTTGAGGATTGCTGTACCAAAGGCTGATGGTTTATATTACAATAAGGAAAAACATATTTTACTTAGCAAATTTGATTGATGTGATGTAGATGACACTTTGTAGTAAATGTAAAAGTTAAAATCCTATTTAATAATGACATTAAACAGAACAAAATATCCCTAAACTACAACAATGCAAGTCAATATTTCACAAAAATGTCCATGTTGCATACTGTATATTATGTTATCTATAGCAATAATATAGCAGTGTGTCAATATCAAATAGTTAAACATAATTCCACATTATGTACTTGTATTTCACTAGGATTACTAATACTGCATCATGTATAGTACATAGAGCAGCAGTTATGTACCCACAGCCTTCAGTAGCCATAACCACATATCCCCACTGCCATACATATCGCAACAGGGGTTATGTGATACATGGATCAAATTCCTGTCAGATCTGGTAGGATCTCAGCAAAATTTCTTAAGAAAAAAGCATGAAAAAAAAACAGCATCTCATGAAGATGTCTGGTTTGAGGCAGAGACTCAGTAGGGGACTTACCCTCTGTCCTGGCACACCAATAACCACAGGATTCATTTACACTTAGAGTGCCTGATTTCATGCCTTTCTAGTCTTTGGAGATGTGCTTTGAGTTGAAATAAGTCCATTTTTGTTGTTGTTCAAAGCCAGTTAAGGTCCAAAATGACAAGACTTCTGTAGTTTATAGTATAGATTTAGCAAAGAAAAGAAAGCTTCCAAAGTGGTAGCAGTTTTTCAGGATTTGTGGATGGTATTTCCCCTCCAGTTACTGCTATCCTTTATTTCTTTATTTTGTATAACATTTATCAGTTGTACACAGAAACACATATTGGATGATGGGAGAGAAGTAACACAAGCAAAACTGAGTAAGACAAGATTGCTTTTCTAACGAATACGGTTTTATTTTATTTTTATTTATTTTTTACAGTTATATAATGGGCTTAAAGTGCACACCCTGAGCTTTAATTTGAAGTTTATTCTCATCACAATTTGATTTTATTATACAATTTGGATTTTTCAAGGGACCACAAGTAATTGGACAGTTGACTCAAAAGCCATTTCATGGAGAGATGTGGGCTATGCATTCATTGTTTGTACATCAGTTAAGCAGGTAAAAGATCTGGAGTTGATTCTAAGTGTGCCATTTGCATTTGGAAGCTGTTGCTGTTAACTCACATCATGCGGTCAAAAGAGCTCTTAATGCAGGTGAAACAGACAATTGTTAGGCTTCAAAAAACAAAACAAATCCATCAGAGAGATAGCGGGAACATTCGGTGTGGCCAAATCAACTGATTGGTACATTGTGAGAAATAAAGGACACACTGGCGAGGTCAGCAACATTAAAAGGCCTGGGTTTCCATGGAGGATAACAATGGTGGATGATCGGAGGATCCTTTCCATGGTAAAGAAAAACCCTTTCACAACATCCAGCTAAGGGAAGAACACTCTCCAGGAGGTAGGTCTACAATCAAGAGAAGACTTAATGAGAGCAAACAGTGCAAAACCAATGCCTGATTAGACTTTGCCAATAAACATCTAAAAAAATAATAATAATAATAAAAAAATAAATAAAAAAAAGCTTCTGGAAAAGCATTATTTTAATGGCTGAAATTAAGATCAACCTGTACCAGAATGACAGGAAGAAAAAAAATATGGAGAAGGTTTACTGGTGTTAAGTGATAACTTGACAGAGTACAGAAACAGCCAGATTAATTCTGAAGTGTTAGGGATATACTGTCTGCCCAGATTCAGCCAATTGGAGTGAAGTGAAGTGACATTCAGCCAAGGATGGTGACCCATACTCAGAATTTGTGCTCTGCATTTAACCCATCCGAAATGCACACACACAGAGCAGTGAACACACACACACACACTGTGAGCACACACCCGGAGCAGTGGGCAGCCATTTATGCTGCGGTGCCCGGGGGTTCGATGCCTTGCTCAAGGGCACCTAAGTCGTGGTATTGAAGGTGGAGAGAGAACTGTACATGCACTCCCCCCACCCACAATTCCGTCCGGCCCGAGACTAGAACTCACAACCCTTCGATCGGGAGTCCAACCCTCTAACCATTAGGCCACGACTTCCCCTAAAAAAAAAAGCAAAGTTGAGTGGACGGCGCTTCATAGCACAAATGGGCAATGAACCAAACACAGCAAAAGCAACCCAGGAGTTTTTTAAAGTTAAAAAGTGTATTATTCAGCAGTGGCAGCAGTCAATCTCTTGATCTCAACACTATGTAGGCATGCATTTCACTTGCTGAAGCCAAAACTAAAGGCAGATAGACACACAAACAAAGAATAAATGAACATCAGATGCAGTAAAGGCCTGGGAAAGCGTCACAAAAAGGAGGAAACCCAGTCTCTGGTGATCTCCATGAGTTCCAGACATTAGGGAGTCTTTGCCTGTAAAGTATTCTCAACAAAATGTTAACAATTCATATTTTATTTATTATCATATTTATTCATCCAGTTATACTTGAGCCCCTGTAAATAGGGGTTATATATATATATATATATATTAGTGCTGTCAAAATTAGCGCGTTAACGCATTCGATTAATTTGAAATATTTAACGCGTTAAAAAAAAATAACGCAATTAACGCGGTTGCAGTTTTTTTTATTTCCAGTTGTGGCCTATGTGTGTTCAACGTGCAAAGAAATATGGATAAGACCAAGGAAGGACTTTTAGACGGAAAGTTTCAGTATAAAACTCTGCCGGATTACTCTTCAGTCTGCCACAAGAAACAGCAACATTAAAATCATGAACTCAAATATCATTGTTAAAAAAAAAAAAAAAAAAAAAACAATGACTGTAACAGTGCGTAAATCAGACCTTTCTGTAACGCTAACGTTAATAAGCTTAAACGAAATAACGAAATAATTGTGTAGCGGAGTATTTTTTGTACACAGTGCCGCGAACTGTCAATCACTCCTGTGCGCGTGCATCACTGTCCTCCTCAGCTGCAGCAACTTGCGCTCTCTCTCTTCATCAAGCTTTAAAACAAAAAGGGGACAAAAAGATCATATTGTCTTTGTGCATAGGCTATAGATTAATTAGATAAATGAATATCTAAATTTGTGCCTTTCCGTCTACGGTATTTTTTTAGAACTTAGTAAAAAGATGCTGCAGCCAATGAACAGCCAGCGGGGGCTGCAGGACGACTCAACCTCCGCAGACAGTTTTTAATGTTTATCAGACAATAAATACTCAAGATTTTGCTTTAGTATAACTCACAACGAGTTTCACACACCTTCTCCGGCCACGTTGAGTTGTTGACACTTAACAGTGGGAAAAGCGACACATGCGCTATTCACTTGTATAACTTAAGGGTGAATGGGTAATGTAGTTTCTGCTCTGGGTGGGATGAATTAGGAAGCTTGCATTGTGAAGGGCGCTGTGAAAATCGGCAGTGCAGGTAAAAGATTAAAACCTCTATTAAAAAAGATGTCCAAATGAGCGTACCGGTACACTACAAGCATGTTCTGGGCGCACGGAGAGGTGGCGGTATGCTCAAGAGCTATATTTGGAAGTGGCTGTACTGAGTACCAGTGCATACCGGCCCACTTAAAGCACTGGCAATGACTATACTTTGGAATTTTTTTGCAGTCCACTTAGAATTCAACATGGAAATCATTTTTGTTTTTTATTGGCATTGATTGTTTTGAAATTCAAATGATACTTACATGCCTGTGTTTTTATTTCTTTAATAAATATGGCTTTCAAGCCAACAGTTAATTTGGAAGATATTGATGGTTTATTGCAGGTATGTTGTAGGTACATGAGAACATCTGTGTTACAAGTTAAACAAAAATTCCAATAAACAATCATATTTTGAATTTAAATAGTTTCTTTGTCTTGAGTTTACATTAATTATTTACATTTTACATTTACATATCCAAAAAGTTTCAGTCTGTTAATTGCGATTAATCGCGATTAATTTTAAAAAAATTGTGCGATTAATTAGTTAATTTTTTTTTATCGATTGACAGCACTAATATATATATAATTATTATTTATTTATTTTATTTTTGTACAAAAGTATTCAGCAACAATATTTGGTAATAAAATAATTAGTGTTTTAAAACAAATCTTTTAAGTGAGCTAATTAAGAATTAAAAATAAAGAAAACACAGGATTTGTCTTGTCATTTGAAGGATGCATAAACACTGTGTCTGGAGTCTCTTAGTGTATGTTTACACTGACTAATTTTAATAAAAGGTATTAATGCTTGTTTTGGTTGTGAATGTTGTGTTACTATCCCTTATGCATTACTGGGGTCTGGGGAGACCCCCAAATTACATATACATTTAATAGATTAACAGATACTTTTAGCCAAATTGATTTACAAATGAGAGTAATAGAAGCAATCGAAACAACAACAGAACAACAATATATAATAATGATTGTGGCGAGTGGGGCGGGGCCGAGAGGCGTGGGAACAAGGAGTGAGGCCAGGTGTAGTGATTGAAGATGAGCTACACCTGAGCCCCACCGCTAGTATCGAGTCCCACGTAGGAGATGGAAGGATATAAAACTGGAGTGACGACCGTGAAGGACGAGAGAGGACCAGGCCTGGGATATTATTATGTGTTTGGCTTTTATTTGTGCGCGTCAGTCGCCGTGAGGGGCTGACGCGCCGTTTTGTATTTATTTTGGATTATTAAAATGTATTTTGATTGTGCGCCGGTTCCCGCCTCCTTCTTCCCGATGTATATGGAGATTGTATCATTACAGTGGTGCCGAAGCCCGGGAGAAGGAGGGACGCGCTGCTGAAGATCCCTCGCCGCTGTGGTGAATCCGCGGTGCCCTCGAGCTGGCGAGGTATGTGCCGCCATGGACGCTCGAGGCGGTGGGCTGGAGCGAGTTGCCGGGGACGGGCGAGCTCGCTGCCGACCGCCCACGACAAGGAGGGGCGGCTGCCGTCCGTGAGGGAGCGGAGGAGTCGGCGCCGTTCGCCAGGGGGCCGGAGCCTGCCGCCTCCGTGACGGAATCCGGAGGGGCAGGGAACGGGGGACTCCTGCCGCTGCCCAAAATCGGAGGAGCCGTCGCCGTCCACCGGGCGGCGGAGGAGTGTCGTGCCGTCCGCCGAGGGCCGTCCAGTACCCCCCGGCCTGCGAGGGGCGATGGGGGTATGTGGCGAGTGGGGCGGGGCCGAGAGGCGTGGGAACAAGGAGTGAGGCCAGGTGTAGTGATTGAAGATGAGCTACACCTGAGCCCCACCGCTAGTATCGAGTCCCACGTAGGAGATGGAAGGATATAAAACTGGAGTGACGACCGTGAAGGACGAGAGAGGACCAGGCCTGGGATATTATTATGTGTTTGGCTTTTATTTGTGCGCGTCAGTCGCCGTGAGGGGCTGACGCGCCGTTTTGTATTTATTTTGGATTATTAAAATGTATTTTGATTGTGCGCCGGTTCCCGCCTCCTTCTTCCCGATGTATATGGAGATTGTATCATTACAATGATTTAAGTATTTTGTTTTTATTTATTTATTTTGTTTTTTTAATGTAGAACTGTAACCCATTCCATATGGGGGACGCCTACGCTTACTTCACTATATTACAATTAAATCCTTATCTAATCATGACAAACTATATATCATTGGAAAGGTCTAAGACTCCTAAATAAATATTTCACCAATGTTTTTTTTTTTTTTTTTTAGTTATGTAGAACAATTATATAGATTTGTATAAATAAAAAAAATAAATACGTTTTATATAGAGTTATACTTCATTCTCTCATGTGTTTCCTTTTATAATAAATGTTTTACTTATAAAGTTAAGAGTTAAAAAAAAAAAAAAAAAAGAAGAAGAAAGATACATTAAATGTCAATAAATGGCTGCATTGAATAGTTATGTAAATAGTTATGTCATAAATAAGGTGAACAGAATGTTTAAAAGATTATTCTATTATGTGTCAATAACTATAAGGTTGTTAGACAATAATAATAATAATAATAATAATAATCTCATTCATTCCAGCTGTCATATGATTCTTGCAGACATCACTAGTTTAGTGCTTAGAAATAAGGCAACTGATAAAGTCCCTGCAAAATAACTTGTCATCCCTTTTTAAAATAACATCAGAATTTCACCATATTTCACATTAAGAGGCAGGCAGTCAGTCCCAGGGCCGTGCACAGACCTTTTGAGGGGCATGTGCTGAAAATGAAAAAGGGCACCCCCCACCCTTTTTTTATATCAAGATTATTTAGTAAGCCTGCATAAAAGGAAGAAATGGTCACATCTTCATGACAAATTCAATAACACAAAATAATAGTCTCAAAAGATTTAGATTTATTCACGATTAATAACAACCATAATTATATATTATATAGGTTAATTAGATAATATATAAACCAGCGGCATAACGAGATGGAAATATAAACTAGAAAAAATATTAACAGGTCCTCCATCCATGACACTGACTCACTGCTGAGTTGCCTGAAGGAGAGGATAGAGATTCTGACGCTGATTATATCCTTTCTTCAAAATATATTATCTCATTAATATTGTGTGATTATTAATCAAGTGTTTGATCAGTATTTAACCTCCAAGATTGTTGTATGATGTGATTAAATAAAGAAGCCATCTATATAACTATAGATTGATGCATGCTTACTTAGAAACATATTATTTCTTCCTAGAAGTGTCAGGTTTTACATGTCATGAACATGTGTGTAAGTATTCTTTTTCCTAGGGTCACAAGGCCAGCTAAAAAGGACCAGGGGGCCTCTTCTATGTACAATGAGGGAGACATGCCGTACTCTAACATGTCCAAATGTACATTAGATATTAAGAACTCTGTTTTATCCTGTATTCCTATTCTTCAAGATTAATGTACAGTTGCAGTGAAAAGCATTTCTGAAGGATCACGTGACACTGAAGAGTACTGATGGAGTAATGATGCTGAAAATTCAGATTTGATCACAAAAATGAATTACATTTTAAAATATATTCAAATAGGAAACAGTTATTTAAGATTGTAAAAATATTACACAATATTACGGTTTTGTTGTATTTTGGATCAAATAAATGAAGCCTTGGAATGAATCACGAATTACATTCTGGATGATAAAATATAGCCTAAAGATTTCACAGTGATCTTCTGTATTTTTTTTTAGTTACTACTACATTACTGTAGTAAAACCATGTTTTACTACATTTTATACATGTGAGGATGAGCGGAGAGTATACCATAACATGATTAGCCTAAATGTTAATAAATTAAGTGTATCAGGTGACCAGGATCACTTGCGCTTTGTGTAAGTTCCAGTACGAAACAGCGCGGGGGCACACCTGTTATTATGATTTTCCGATGGTAAAAACAAATTATATGTTGTTGTATTACACAACATATTAATATCAATATATAGCTTTTGACCAGTGAATGTGTGCAAATGTGATTTTTTTTTTTTTTTTTTTGTCCGTCATTAAAACGGCATCACATTACATTTTCATCTACAGGTTACAAACTAGTTTTTGTAGCTATATAGACGGAGCACTCAGTTTTTCCTGTGGTAAAATGTATTTGGCCAAAATCGCATTTTATAAAAGATGAAATGCTACTGTATGCACAGGCTTTTTAAGTGTTGGCTATGTATTGGCTATGACTAGATGGCAAATGCTAGCCCTCTCTCTCAAGCGACGTCCCACATGTCTCAGTGAGTCAGACAGACATCCAATAAATAAAATATGAGCCTTTATAGACATAGTGTTTAGTAGTAGCCTACTTATTCAAACAACAAGATATTTATTTACCCTTCGCAAAACTTTGTTCAGCTCAGCTGTTGTCTACTGTGCGGCTGCTGTGGAACTTCTGTTGATTCAATGAATACAGAGGGGGCGGAGTTATCAGCTTACTGACAGCTTGAGGATCGAATAAGATTTACACAAGCTCGTTTTAAGAACTTTCATTTGCGAAATATTTGTAAAACAGACAGACAGACGTAAAGGGTGACCAATAGCATTGATTAAAAAAAAAAAAAAAAAACACCAATAAAAGGGCACTTCGGAGTGTAAGGGCAAAAAGGGCATGTGCTCTGCACAGGTTGAGCCCTACCTGTGCACGTGCCTGGTCAGTCCAATACAATATTACTCACAGAACACCTTTCCAGACAGAGTACTCCACGGACAGCTGTTGGCTGTGATACCTAATTACAGTGTGCCATTTCTACCCTTGCTGCCTGTCAAATATGTAACACTAAAGCTAAAAAAACAAGCACACCGTGAATCAATTGACGTTCCAAACTGAGCCAGGCAGGACCCACTGGACAGCATTCAAAGGCTTCTCTTCTTTTTGTGAGCAGGATGAAGCAATGAAGACATTGTTGTCAATACCTTCAGCCACTTAAAAAGAAACCCAAAATGCAACATTATGTCTTGGGAAACAACAAGTACAATCTATTTATCTTGATTAATTGCTGCTGCACGGCACAAAATTTAAAAGTTCAATTTAAATTCTTCCCTTGTGGATGCTGCCTAATTGTTGTAGTGTGTGCAATTGAGTGAAGTCAATTTCTTCTTTCTGAACAACAGAAAATTAACAAAGATTGAAAAGATAATGAACAAAAAATGATTCTTCAGTTGACTTCAGCAATGCTTGACACACAGAATTCACAAACACATTTTTATCTCAAGAGAGAGGAAAAAAATAAAAAATCCTTCTGTGGGTGTTTGTGACCTTTGTTCAGCACAACTTACACATCCTGACCACTATCGGGTGTAAGTCTAATGATCGAAAACGTGACATTTTCTATCGGTAAAATGTCAGATTCGGCTTATTGTATGACAGACAAAATGCTGTAATGGAATTCAGTCCTTTTTTAAACCTTAGCAGTGAACAACATATAGGAAGTCCCTGGGGAAATCAACCGCAGCATTTAATATGTTCTGCCCACGGTGTGTGAAGAGGTGTGGACCTTGGCCAAACTCACACTACCAGAGATGAATTCATCATGAGCACATATCTTAACTCCCACAGGGACAGCCAGACGCTGATCACCACTTCCTCTCATAGATAACTCGAATATGGTGAGCAATGGTTATTTAATTGTGTTAAAACTACTGTTGCCTTTGAAAAATAATGTCTGTGATGACACCATCTGAAACAACCTAAAAACAAATGGTTTAGGCAAACACGTTGGTATCACAATTATAGCATTTAAAGGAATAAGACTGTGTTCAATGATTTAATCAGCAGCAGTTTTGATATGATGTTAATGCTCCTTTTCTTAAAAAAAGAGAGAGAGACAAAAAAAAAAAAAACACTTTCAATGGAAGTGAATAAAGAGAATTCATAAACATTAATAAACTGATTAAAGCCTTAAGACTTGGACAATATGTGTTAACACATTTTACAGTAAGTAACCGTTTCTCTATAAAGTTATATGCAATTGTAAAGTTTGTTTAAATTGCAACATAAAGTTGAAATCTTTAAAACTATAATAAAAAAATATATAGAGAGAGAAAATATACAGCTCAAATAATACAGTTTTTTTTTCTTTCTTTTTTCTTTTTTTCAATCTAAGGACAAGTCTTACAAGGAAAAGGGAAGTATACTTACTGTATAAATCACATCATTACTGTTGCCACTGGGTTGATTCAAAGTTATATAAACTGTATGTATGTATGTAATAATCAGAATTAAACTGGAATGGAATATTCCTTTAATGAGAGTATAATCAGGCCTAGTCCTGTACTATGCAAAGCCTTAGGAACCATAGACTCCAGCCAGTGTCAATAATTGCACTGCCAAAACCAAGGTCCTCCTCAAGCGGAGATGGATAACATAAGATTAATAACACGTAATTACATAGGGAAGATTGGACTGTCACTGTGTCGAAAGCAAAAATTAAACGCTTCCTGTTGGAGGCGAGCATGGCGGCAGACGTCTGTGTCATTGCTGCTCAGCCGCTGTGAGAAATTTTTCTAGCGCTCTCATCCCCTCATTCTCTCTGACTGCCTCTGTCTGTATCTTTCGAGGGGAAAATCCCCCATAAGAGTGAGCCCTCTGGAGCTCCCAGCCAGCTTTTGTCAGATACAAGGACTGTGTGGCACTGTGGTCGCCTAAGCAGGTGTATCTCATCCTCCAGTAACAGCGTGGCAGATTGGCCCACTTGTTGAGCACCTAGAGCATAAATCTGTCCTCCTAGGAATGGGAGCCTTCACTAGCATTGAGTTATCAAAGCCAGGGCTGAGAGAATAGTTTGGGCTGCACAGATATATTCTATGTGATAATGAGGCAGCAAAACATGCAGCGTAGTTTCATCCCGGACCTGCAGCCTGACCTTTAAAAGTGACACAACTGCATTTAGGAGAGTCTTCAAATTACTTTTCCGTGGGCTAAAGGTGCCGACCACCTATAATCATTAAACGTGCTACAGCTGACATGCTGTTCTATCTGCTGCATGCTGGGCCAGCGCTCGGAGAGGTGATGCCACAGAGGTCAGTGTGGGGAAAAAAAGCAGCTGCAGCAGATATGGAGAGATTCAATATTAAAAATATATTCTTGATGAGAGGTGAGAGGCCTGGGGACAAACTGCAGATTCTTAAAGATCACCATTTCATAGCCTAGCTATAGTATATATATATATATATATATATATATATATATATATATATATATATATATATATATAATGTAATGTTTTTACAAGGCAGAACTTTTTTATCTTTATTCAAGATTTATTCATGTTATACCAATTTTGTTCCATAAATGACACTGTTCGATATTAAATAGTTTAAAGTGCATTTCTATGCAGGTAATACTGTTCCTGCCAATCAGCTGTCTAAAACATGCACACTTAATAGTGTGGATGAAGAGAAGTGTAATCTCTGAAGGTCTCAATTGACGTAAGCGCATGGTTAACTATGATTACCTAACAGCTGCAAAGGAAATCCATTGTAAGAAGCAGAACTCATTTCTCGACAACAGATTGGTTCTTCCTGATAATTAACACTGAACAAACAGCATAATACCCGACAAATTTAAATTCTACTCGCTTTCACTTTCATAACTCATCAAAAGCTGCAAGCAGCAATTATGGGGATGCACTGTGTTTTAGACACTATCTGGAGAATCTGAGGATGATTTTACTATATAATGACATAATGTTACTATATAATACAATTTTAATGACTTTTTAATGATATAATCACATTTCTACTCAAGTACATTTAGTAACATTTGAACTGTGGATGTCATAACTTGAATTTCCAGGATGAATTAATTCAAACATAGAATAAGATTAAATCCTACATTAAATATTGAAGAACAGGTTAATATGCTTTTCTGAGATTAAATGTGACGTTATGATGTTACCAACCAAAGTTGCAATTTTAATTTACACAAAATTGGAATTTTTCATAAAAGATTTCTATCTTGCAAAACGAAGAGAACAAAATCGTCACTTCCTGATAAACTAGCAACAAATAAAACTAAGATAAAGGTCATTTGCTGAAGCAGAAGTCATCACTGTCGGTCTTTTTTTCATATACGTATATTAAATTACTTTAACCTTAAAGCGTGCAGGCGAAAGAAAATGTGGTCATGTTATCTTGCTTTCAGAGGCAGATGCCTGTTTGGGAACGCAGATGTGTAGGCACAGTTCTGGGAGGTAATAATACCAAACCACTTAGACAATAGACTTCGACTCAGGTATTTCAGAATGACCAAAACAACATCTCAGATCCTGTGCAATGAGAACAATCTGCTGTAAGTCCAGTTAAACCAACCCATTGCACAATGTCACATGATTTTATTTAGTTTATTTCATTTTTTATATGTGTTTATGTGAACATTTTATTTGTGGATAAAAAATCTATCCAACTGATAGAGTGCACATTTTTCATGCGCATTTTTAGGATGTATGCACATCTTGGAATTTACAATCAGCTTTTCTTTCTTTCTTTTTTTTTTTTTTTGTTATACCAAAATGTGCATAAAAGTATAGGTAGATGTTATTTTTAGCTGTTTCATTGACGTCTTTCTGCAGTGTAAACACGAACTGAGCAATTTCCTGAGACAAGACACATTCCTATAATTTGTAATGTTACTTTCAACACACATTAACATATCTTCTGATGTTGATACATGTTCATTTTGTGCAGTAACTGGTGATAAAGAGGAAGAGATGATCAGCTGATGTGCTCTCCTTGTTCTGCTTGTACTGAAGAAGTTATATTGTATATTGTCACTTTACATTAAGAGCACAGAGAGCTCTATGTTTGAATTTCGTAAAATAAATTGGTCTGAATTTTAAAGCTAAGACTTTTTTTTTTTCACATCAAAAGTGATGTACAAAGTGTAATGCAATTTATTGAATGGGGGGTGGGCTCCATTACGTTTTGTTTATTCAGCTAGATCAGTTCTTGGGATTAAAGAGAATCAATATCGGTTAATCAAAATGAGAATCAATTAAAATTGAGAAATCAATATTTTCAACCCAGCCCTGTTGTGCACTCAACTTATGCCTGACAAAACTGTCATTGCCCCATTATGTCCTATTATCTGTGAATCTGTAAATTCTATATACGTGAGCTACATATAAATTTGGGAGTCATGGCACATCAGTGGCATTTATCTCTCCTTCACTTAGAGAGATACAGAGTGAGAGAGTGAAGACGAGAATGTGTTAAAGTGACCTCTGATAAATTTCCTCTATTTTCGCTATGTATGAGTGAGACCTGATGGGAAAGGCACTTCATCATTGAGAAAGGCTTTCACCATTCTGCCTTCAGCATTTCTCAACTTAATACGTTGTGGGAATGGTGCTAATAATGTTTTGAGGTATGTTTGTTTTGGGAAAATGGTTTCATATATCAGTTTGATGTGGGATTTCAGTGTTGACATCTCGTTTAAGGAAGTTTTATTACGAACATTATCTACAGACTATGTAGTGTTTGGCAAAAAAAAAAAAAAAAAAAAAAAAAAAAGGGGCCACTCTTAAGGCTTCTTGGGTTAATTGGCTATTATTGTTCATGATCACGCAATTTCCTCAATTCTGTTAAGTATTTTATGCTGATTTTCCATTAGAAAATAATACTCTCACAGTCCTCTCAGCCATGCAATGACAGCGGCTAATAGATCACCTCTGTTTGAAGTGGGAAGGATGCTGTGCAATTTAAAACAGGCATACATCAGGTTTACTGACAGTCTGTGAGAGAAAATAATATTACAAATGAGCAAACAAAAAAACTAAAAGCCTATAAAATGTAAAAATATACAACAGTTACTCATCAGGTCAAACTACTCTAATAGTAGCCTTTACATGATGTGTCCATGCAGTTTTAGGTGTATGCTAGGGTTCCTATGTGTGTAGAAACCACCAGGAGCATTTCTTGTCAGGAGTTTTGTTGCTCATTACCCCTAGGCCTGCAACACTGCATGTTTCTCCAGCACCAAGTCCCCAGGTTGCACCAGCGTTATCTCTTTATTGCCTCCCTCTCTCTTTGCTAAAATGCCCTGTCGGCGTTGATTAAGGTACGCCAAGAACCTGCTTATGTGTTTAAATTATCTGCACCTTGTGCTTGGGGACAAACATTCACAGCGGAGCCAGGGGAATGCATTATTCCTGAGTTAGAAATTCTTTGAGGATCTCAGCTTTGCATCTTATTTGGTTTTTAAGCCTGAAGACAAGCCCCAGGGTTTTGGGTTCATAATTGGGCTGATTAATGCCTGATGTCTGATGGTGATAAAGTTTAGGGTGAAAGGGAAAAAAAAAGCTCTCCATTTGTTGCTCGGCAGTTTATACTCAAGAGCTGCAAACAGATTAGGTGATCGCTCATGTGTCAGGCACAAGGGTGAAGAATAATTGTCTCCCTAAGTAGACTTTTGATTCAGTAAGACATTCTGACATAAATGTTCTGTATTTGCATGTTTTCCTATGAACTGTGACCTGAGGGCACCATTGAGTGCTGTATATAAAGATAAGCACACTATGGATTTCACCTATGAACAATTGGACAGGGACAAACTGAAGTCAAATAGTTCCTTTATCGCATGCTTATTGTGAACAGAGTCTATTTTAAGCCAGCTGCTATGCTATATGCAAAGTTTGCTGGGTTTTATGATCATTGCTTTTCATTTTGTGCGATAAGACCTTGGTTGAAGAAGTGAAAGGTACCACAAAACAAAAGAAGGCCATTGTGCTAGTCTTTTGCTTTGAAAAACAGACAATAATGTTGAGTCATTGCCTGCCTAATCTTCAGAGCTAACACAAAAAATTATTTTCTTCTGATGTGGTTACAAACCTCAGAAGCCAAGATGGTACTTTAAATCCAAATTCAATTTTATTTACACAGGCATGAACACAAACTGTGCTATAAGGTCTCAAGAACTCTAACAACGTACAAATGATATTTAAACACCTAATAACTGATAAGGCAAACATGAGGGAGGACAATGTCTCGGTTAGTATGTAACCCTTGTTCCCTGAAGGAGGGAACGGAAACGTTATGTCGTTGACCAACTGAAAGGAAACCAAATCTAATTCAACATGAACCAATCACAAGACACTGCTGGAAACACCAGAGGTGCATCTTAATTGGAAGGCTGCATCCAGTGGTCTTTCGTCTTTTATGGCAGCCCAGATTTTAATCTCATCCCCAAGCACCACTGAAGGCCGTCACAGTTTGAAGGATCCTTGGAAGGAAGCCTTTGTCTCACGTCTTTTATTTAGCATGTTTTGACAGATGCTTCAAAAACTTCACATCCTCCAATCACCCAAAATATATATACACTATACTATACATATATATTAAACATATATTTGAGCTTCCTGGAGTTTCACCTAGCAGGTAGAGGAATTTATCATCTTTTCACATGGAAGTTTTTGTAGTGCTCTTGAAATAATGAATGCATATTGTGTAAAGTTTATTACTTTAAAGGCAAATGCATTGGCTTATGATATATTAGTGTGAGAATGCATACATTTGTTTATACTATATACATTGATTTACCATAACACATTTTGTTTTGTGTCTCTGGCCTTTCAGAAATATGCATTGGTTTGCTGAACTATATATTGCTCAAAAAAGTATGCATTAGGAGTTATGCTTTTCCCCTCAACATTTCTTATTTGTATATTCATAAATGCATTTAAAACATTAATCTCATAACATTATTTATTGCAGTATTGTTATGTGCAATGTAATTTTTTTTAATCTAATTGGAGCCCTGTAGTGTATTGAATTTATTGATAACTTGTAATAATTTGGTTCAAAATAAAAATATGCAGATTTAAGTATGTAAACACTGACAGAACACTGAAGAAAATACTGCTTCAGAATAAATTGTTTACTCCACCAAAAATTACAATGATGCAGTTATTTTGCAGGGATATTTTGTCTGGAATATTGTCTGCTGACATTAAAAGTTCACTGTATATCGTAATAATTAATATATTTAACTTGTTCATATCTGTAGAAACCCTGGTTTTCCTAAGAGATGGTTTATGTATCTCTGACAATGAGGACAGCAATACATATATAAAAGATGTCAGACAATGACATTCATTTTACTGAAGTGGTGCACAATATATAATTAGCACGTCAGACGAAACAAGTACTTAAATCTTAGTGTATCAAAATGATACAGCACTCCACAGAACACACTGTTAAACCCCTTCATCAAACAAGCACTTCTTTAATTAAACCAGCACAGATTGCCATCAACTGACTAATGGACATCTGATTATGAAGAAAAAAGGAATAATACAGATTGTTTTTATTTATTTATTTATTTTTCATTTTCAAACAGAATGCAATTATTGTGTGCTTATCTCAAGCAATTCTCTACAGGGTTTGCATAATGATACTGTTCTTGATAAATCTGCATATATATTTTGTGAAAAAAAAAAAAAGCTGAAAGTGATTACAATATTTTTAAAATGTTTTTGAGCAACCTGTTCTTATTTCATACATGCATACTTTTTGCATATATATATATATATATATATATATATATATATATATATATATATATGTGTGTGTGTGTGTGTGTGTGTGTGTGTGTGTGTGTGTGTGTGTGTGTGTGTGTGTGTGTGTGTGTGTGTTATTCATATTTTAGTACACTTTGTTTTTAATGTATCTTATTAAATATGCAGTAAAGATTAATTTCCCCCCAGTTTTTTTTCATGTGATTGGGAGATCTCACGTGTTCACCCTCAAATGCTTATATAGAATGAGTACAACTTTAGTACTTCACAAATTTTACTGCATTTATGGTTATGATTATGAACATATTCCTATTAACATAAACATAGTATTCTTTTGGCACGAGCCGCAACTTTTTTACAATACTTCCTTAACTGCTTTGAAAGGGCACATGGCCATTGTAAACTATAATTAATTTCAACTTGAATATGAAATATATCTCACTTCAGCACATAATCAGTGATCATTTAGAACTGATGAGACAACTTCAGAAAAGCGTGTCAGTTCGTCTCTTTTAATATGGCATGGTCTCATCACCAAAGCCACTTAATACATACCGTGACACGATTGCCAAGGACACTGGTGAATGAGTTGTGTCTCCTCACGCTCTGGCTCTGAGGGAGTCCTTGAAGCCTATTCTGCTATTTAAAAAAAAAAAAAAAAAAAAAACTATAAATATAAACTCTCCCCTTTGTTCCCTCATGCTGCAATTATTGACATGATTTTCACCCTTTATCTTTGCATGACACTGGGGGAAATGTGAGCAAACTCTTAAGAGTGGTGGCCTGGAGCTCCTTCTTTCCGGACACACTTGGTATGCAAGGCACTCGACCAGGCAGCCAACGGGTCTCTGCTGCAAATTTACTCACATTTGTCCAAATTTGCTGACGCGAGACAGGAATGGAAAGACAATCTTAGGCAATGCTATAAAACTGATAAATCATAAACAAACTTAAGTGAAAATGTTAATTTGGTGTAGTGGTGAGAGGCACAAAAAGAATGGTTTGCGGATGCGTGAACATTGTTTGAAATGATACATGACACTCTCTTCGATGGTAAAATCATGGCCATTTTGCATAGCCATCTGCAAATGTTCTCTTGATTACAAGTGATTGTTAAACTGATGATAATGATATCATTATTTTCAAGAGGGCGATATAATAGTGCAGTAATATTGTGTTAATTGAGTAGATAAAGAACGCATATAGAGAACTCACTCATCTGGACAGGTAGATAGGAAATACGCTGTCACCACTCGCTTGGGAAAAATAATGCAACATACAGTATATAAGCCGAAATATTGTTCGACTGAAATAAAAGCCAAAACACTCCAAAAATATCTACAGATTTCACCGAACCATATTGCTGAAATAATACATTCCACCAATTTCCTGTGATCTATGACATAGCACAGTTGCTGGGGGTGGTTAATTTACAGAGATGACAGAGATCTACTGGCTGCCCATGATGAAGCTGTCAGTAGGTTCTTTTTTCTTTGCTTTTTTCCCCCCGAAAGTTCCAATTTTCAGCCTGTCCCCTCTATTCTGTCAGATTGCTGCAACGTGTGAGACTAATGGACACTCTGAGAGGTTAAAAACTTCCAAAAATAAGCATAACCTTTATTCTAGTCTCAATGACGGATTACACAATGAATGCAGGCTCCAGCACAAAGCTGATAATGTGGAAATATCTATGCTAGGTGTTTCTGGCATTCCATTAGATATCATCAAGCAGAGGTGCCATGCCTGTTCAAACCAAGTCAATGCACTGTTTTTAAATTAAAATGTTCAGTTTCATGATTGCTGTGTACAAAATTATTAGTACCCCAAAGATCTAGCGATTTTGAAGCAAAAGTGTGTCAATTATGTAATTTGTGCAAATCCAAGTATCATAGTTTTTTGTGTGCTTTTTTCGAAATTTAGCAAAGAAATGAATTTGTCAACACAATACAACTGAAGAGTTTTTGTATTATATATCCATTCAATGTCAGCCTTTTGTGAAAATAGCTTTTGTTGACCAACCAAAACATTATAAGGAGTAAGGGAAGTTGTGGCCTACTGGTTAGAGAGTTGGACTCGCAATCGAAGGGTTGTGAGTTTGAGTCTTGGG